>NW_006775759.1:838017-840968 GCF_000442215.2 Lipotes vexillifer | reverse complement strand
AGGGAAAGACAGGTATTGAGAAGGTCCCATTTAGGGTTTTTTAAGCTTGATATGTCATGTTAACCAATTATTCTTTGACTGGATGCAATCTTTTCAAAAAGGATATTGTATTACGACATTAGGATTAGGATTATCTGAAGAGACTAGACAATAATTTATCTTTTAACCCTAACATTCTTATTCATTATTAAGGACTCCTAGTATTGAAGAAAATGTGAAAAGGGGCAATAGTTTAAATATGAATAGTCACTTCAATAGTCATATCAAATACCATATCATGATAAAAAGAACATGATTAAACCATAAATATTGCAAATATTGATGTTCTACTAAATTTGAATGCATCTGTGCTACTTCCCCGGTTACTTGCCTTAATTTAAGGTGAGTGTTGTCAAAATCTCAATTACTGGGCTTCCCTGGTGGTGCAGTGGTTGGGAGTCCACCTGCCGATACAGGGGACGCAGGTTCGTGCCCTGGTCCGGGAGGATCCCACATGCTGCGGAGCGGCTGGGCCCGTGAGCCATGGACGCTGAGCTTGCGCGTCCAGAGCCTGTGCTCCGCAACGGGAGAGGCCACAGCAGTGGGAGGACCACATACTGCAAAAAACAAACAAACAAACAAAAAAACCCAAAAAACCCTCAATTACTTATATCATTTTGGATTTCATGCACAGGCAGGTATTTTTTCTTATTTTTTATAAACTTATTTATTTATTTTTGGCTGTGTTGGGTCTTCATTGCTGCACGTGGGCTTTCTGTAGTTGCAGCGAGCTGGGGCTACTATTCATTGCTGTGCGCGGGCTTCTCATTGCAGTGGCTTCTCTTGTTGTGGAGCATGGGCTCTAGGCATGCAGGCTTCAGTAGTTGCAGTGCATGGGCTCAGTAGTGTGGCTTGTGGGCTCTAGAGTGCAGGTTCAGTAGTTGTGGCGCACGGGCTTAGTTGACCTGTGGCATGTGGGATCTTCCTGGACCAGGGCTTAAACCCCTGTCCCCTGCATTGTCAGGTGGATTCTCAACCACTGTGCCACCAGGGAAGTCCCCAGACAGGTAAATTTATGTCCTATCACAGTCTTTTGTTCTAATAAAAGTCTTGCTGAATTAGCAAGGGTCCTAATCCAGATTATTTTATGAATTTAAGATTAAAAGAAAAATTATTGGCATAAAATAGAACCATAGTGGATATTCACTACAATCTATTCTTCCATTGCTTAGCACATATCCAGAGACATGCTTATAGCTCTAAACATGTCTTCACCAAGCATAACTCATGTGCCACCAAAAACACCCACCTCCTGCCCAGTGGGAAACTACATAAAGTCATGTCTTTTAGACCTTCCCTCATACAATGTTTCGAGCTTAGTGTTCTTCAAGTCCAAGCTTTCTGTACAATATCCTTCAGTGCAGCTGAGTCAGACTCTACTGTGAAGTTTCAAAATATCAGTCATGGATTAGACAATGAACTCACTCTTCTTCAATCAGGGTCCCAAGAAGAAATAGATGGCACAACTAAATAGATTATTTTCAGGGAGGATTGTTTATAAAGGGATTATTTTCTAAGGTGTGGATGTGGGGGAATTATAAGGTATAATGTAGGAACCTGAGGTTTTGTAGCAGCTAAGCTGTAGCTCCTAGGCCAGAAGTCAAAGGAGAGAAAGAGTCACATAGAGTGATTTGGCTTGAGATGAGCAGTGACATTCAGTTGAGGGACACAGAAGGCAGACTTGCAGGAAGGGAGCCAGGAGGTAAGTACCCTTACCTCATCCTTTCCCACGTCCCTGATCTACTGCTATGCCTCCCTATTGGCTGAAACTAAATGGAAGTTAGAAGGTGTAAGAATCTATTAATGTTGTCTAAATAGGTCTGCCTCCCAGGACAAAGGTAGAATAAGAATAAGGCATAGAGAAGAATAAGAATAAGGTAGAGAGGGGTGAAGGATGGACAGTGGATTCAGAAGGGCAAATAAAAATACACCAAAGACAGAGTACCTATAATAAGATATCTTATTTTAAAAGAAGGGGGAAAAAATGATCTTTTGTTAAGAGCATATACTATAAAATATCATTAACTTGCTTTCTTGGAAGTAGAGGAAACATTCTTGATGAGCCATTCTGCACCTTGGAGCTCCCTTGTTTACCACTGTTTCTCCAATGCCTGATCTAATAGTTATTACCTACGAGGCATTTGGTACTATTACTATTGAATACATGAGTCAAACTCCGAATCGCTCTTTCTGTATCTGATCTTGTTCTCATGAAGTACATTATCCCACTTCTTGCTAGGATGATCATTCTCAAATGCCAATCTCACCATGTCATTCTCTTGCTAAAATTTCTTCAATTACTATTTACCATTTGAAGAATAAATTTTAAATTTATTAGCATAATATCTAATGCCTTTCCCCTGCCTGCCTCTTCAGCCACATCATTGGTCATGGCATACTTTGCACTCTGATCTACCTTCCCTTTAATCAACATATCTTTATAAATGCTCTGCTTTTGATTAAGATCTCTTTTCCCTTTCTTAGTCTGGCTGAACTACTCATCCCTCAGCAGTTAATTCATCTTTCACCTTTTCTAGGTAGGTGTTCTCCATTAGTCTAGATTAGATGTCCTTCCTAATCTGTACTTTCCTTAGCTATAGCACCTATTATATTGTATTAGCATTTTTAATATATGTTTTATTGATTTTTATTATTAAAAAAATGATACTGATCCATTGTGAAAATTTCAGAAAAATATAGAAAACAAGTTTAAAGAGAATCAAATTAGTCAAATCTGTTACTATCCCAGATATTCACTTTGTGCCCACAAGTGAACACATTTTGCTATATATCCTCCTCCCTATGTGTGTTTGTGCCCCTTCTTACTTTCCACAATGCGGGCAATGATCTTTTTTAAACTATAGATTATTCAAACCTTTCCTCTCCTTAATAGTGTTTTAAATTTTCATATT
>NW_006775759.1:836072-838007 GCF_000442215.2 Lipotes vexillifer | reverse complement strand
GGAAAGATTTTATACCCTTACTATAACCTGTAAAGCCAGGAAAGATCTGGTCGCTACTTACCTTTCCATATTTACTATATGCCACTCTCCCCACCTCTTCCTCCTCATGCCACATTGGAGTTCTCACCTCTTTATACATACCATGCTCTGTCCACCTTAGAGTTTGTTATTCTATTCGCTCCGCTGTGAACACTTTTACTCCAGCGCTTCATGGAAGTTCCTTGTATTTATCATTCAAATCTCAGTTTAAATGTTACATTTTCAGAGAAGTGATTTTCTAATCTACTTTAGCTCTGGAAAAGCTGGTATAGCATTTCTTACATCTACTTCATAGCAGGCATACTACTTGGAATTACGTGTTCAGTACCAGTTTCCCCACCACCAAATTTACAAACTCCATATGTATGTCTGTCATACTCACCTCTGTATTCCCAGTACCTACCATGTACTTGAAGCATTTCAGGTGCTCAGCATTGCTTAGAGGAAAAATAATAGAATATGTAATAAAAATGGGTTTTTATCTATTTTTTATTTAACAATATTTTACGGATATCTTTCCATATCAATAAATCTAGGTCCAATGTCAATTTTGGTGGTTCATTGTATGTATTTCTCATCTCACATCATTATTATTTTCTCTTTCCCTGTATATTTTCCTAACTAGACTATGATCTTCTTTAACACAGGGACTAGACCCCTTTCTCTATAGCTCCAGTGCCCAGCATGTAGTAGGAATTCAATACATATTACTGAACAAACGAATGAGAAAAATTTACAACCACAGCAATAATGGTTACCAATTACTGAGAACTTTCTATAGTGTGCTGAGCACTGTACTAAGTTCTTTATGTTTAGCTCACTTAACACTCACAACAAGTATTAGCCCAATTTTACAGATGAAGAAACAGAAGCCTAGAGAAGATAAATAATATACCACAAGTCTCCCGGTTGGTAAATAGTGTAGCTGGATTAGGACACAGGCCGTCTGGCTACAGATCTGAGTCCATAAAGGGAATCAGAAAGAGACTGCTGGATCAGGCTAAGGGAACATTAGCAGTGACTTTCAAGACAGAAGATCTGTGAGGCAGAGGTTGTTTTGGGAGTATGCTGAGGACAAAAGTAGGAGGTTTTAAACAATGGTTCAAAAAATCAGAACCACTATATCAGGGATGAGCATAGGGAACAAATGAGAAATTAGTGAAAGGAATGGCTGAGGATGCAGCAGAGCAGCATTCCCGGGAACCATGGAGGATCGAAGTAAGAGGTCTAAGTAAAAGAGAAGCATGATTGAACTTGGTCTTGTATGTAAGAAAAAGGCATAAGTCCCACCAAACAGGACTTTCCATGAATACTCATGGAGCCATAATGACAGTGAGTGGTCCCTTCCATAAACCGGTCTGAGATTTGAGATCCTTTCCTTTAGGCTAGTTATCAAAATATTCAAGGCACAAGAAATACAAATCCCTAAGAACTTTTTTTGGGAACTCTTTTTGTGTGTTCTCCATTATTCCATATTGTTTGTCAATTCTTGATATCATACCCATAAAAAGCTCATTCTTCTTACCAGTAGTAGACATTTTATCTAGGGTATGGTATACTTAAGGATTTGAGACAGTTGTCAAATGATAAACGTTTTCATTTTCCTTACTTTGAGAGGTAAAAGATAAGAGCTGTAACAAGGTACTTACTTGGATGTAGAATAATAGCTATGAGGATAGATACAATACAAATACTATTATTTTCTAAAATAAAAGCCTCTTTCAGTCAGTTAATAAAAACTCAGAATACATGCACATACAAAGTCTATTTCTCACTTGCTTTTTTTTTTTTTTTTTTTTGCGGTATGTGGGCCTCTCACTGTTGTGGCCTCTCCCATTGTGGAGCACAGGCTCCGGACGAGCAGGCTCAGCGGCCATGGCTCACGGGCCCAGCCGC
>NW_006775759.1:827200-829050 GCF_000442215.2 Lipotes vexillifer | reverse complement strand
GCAGCAGCAGCCTTAGCGTCTCCTGCCCGTCTCTGGTTTCCGAGCTTTTCTCGCGCCCGTCTCTGGAGCTCCTTTAGGCAGCGCTCTTAAAACCCCTCTCCTCGCGCCCCAGGAAACACAGAGGCAAGAAAAGGTCTCTTGCCTCTTGGGTAGGTCCAGACTTTCCCCCGGACTCCCTCCCGGCTATCCGTGGCGCACTAACCCCTTCGGGCTGTGTTCAAGCCGCCAACCCCAGTCCTCTCCCTGCGCTCCGACCGAAACCGAAACCGAGCCTCAGCTCGCAGCCCCGCCCGCCCCCGGCGGGTGAGCACACGAGCCTCTCGGGCTGGTGAGCGCCGGTTGGCGCCAATCCTCTGTGTGGGAATCTCTCCGCTTTGCCCTCCGCGCCCCTGTTGCTGTGCTGTCCTCCGCGGCTCCGAAGCTCCCCGCTCCGCCTCCCGCAATCTCTGCCCGCGAAGGGGCTCCTAGTGTGTGGAGACCTTTCCTCCTTCACGGCTCCCTCCCACTGGTGCAGGTACCGTCCTTATCCTTTTGTCTCTGTTTATTCTTTTTTCTCTTGCCCTACCCAGGTACGTGGGGAGTTTCTTGCCTTTTGGGAGGTCTGAGGTCTCCTGCCAGCGTTCAGTAGGTGTTCTGTAGGAGTTGCTCCACGTGTAGATGTATTTCTGGTGTATCTGTGGGGAGGAAGGTGATCTCTGCGTCTTACTCCTCCGCCATCTTGGAAAAGCTCTCACTTGCTTTTGATATGTAAGAACTGAAGAAAACTTAGAAATAAAATTGCACAAATGCAGGAACAAATCAACGGGGTTGAATACAGCTAAACTCTCCATGCCAAGTACCTACAGTTAAAAAGAAATGTTTTAATGATAGATCTAGTCTATTAATAACTTTTAAAATGATTTTTTTTTTTTTGTGGTACACGGGCCTGTCACTGTTGGGACCTCTCCCGTTGCGGAGCACAGGCTCTGGACGCGCAGGCTCAGGGGCCATGTCTCACGGGCCCAGCCGCTCTGCGGCTTTGGGATCCTCCCGAACCAGGGTACGAACCCGCGTCCCCTGCATCAGCAGGCGGACTCTCAACCACTGCGCCACCAGAGAAGCCCAGGAACAATCCTTGATTAGGCTCTAATTATGTTTTCCGGGGAAAACTCCATTATCCAATGTTCTCAACCTCTGGAAGGCTCCTCCTTGTCTGTTATCCTCCTCGACTGCAAATGGACAGATCAGGGCCTGCAGGCGAGAGGGGCAGAGAGGGGTCAGAGGGCTCTGGGGCCTCAGCAAGCAGGGGCAGTGGGGAGCTCCTGGACCCTGATGGGAGTGGGGCCCCTAACGTCAAAACCAAGGAGGATCAGAGGGCCCCAGGGTGGGAGTGCTGATAACCATAGCCCATTTCATGCATGGGGGAATCCGGAGACCCAGAAATGCCAGAGTGCCCCAGGAGCCTGTAGTCCCCCTGGGGCGGTGGTGGATGGTGGCAGAGGCTCACTCATTCAGGGGCTCTTCCAGGTCCTAGAGGCACCACCTAAGCCTCCTCTAGGTCCTCCTGCACCCGCAGCTCATACTGCCTTTGCAGCTCCTCTGGCAAGGACTGTAGCTCTGCGGATGCAGCACCACCGGCGGGCAGGGCACCGAGCTGAGAGGCAGGCAGGTGCCGGGTCTCCCAGCCCTTTGCTCTTCAAGCAGTCCTGGCTCCGGCTCCACTAACCCACCCAACCCCGCCCCCCACTCTCTTGGACTCACTTTTGGCAACCAGACACCATATGCCATACTTTCACTGGTGCCCTGCCACAGGTTGTTGCTTACATACTGCTACCACTATCAGAGTAGGTTCTTCACTAGCTCCCAATGTA
>NW_006775759.1:825678-827190 GCF_000442215.2 Lipotes vexillifer | reverse complement strand
CACTAGCTCCCAATGTAGAGTTGAGTGGGTTCAGCAGATTGGTTGAGCCCCGGTCATGTTCCTGCGCCCTAGTTGAAAAGGAAGTTGGGATACAGAGCATATGGCCTCTGGGGCTTCTGTCAAAGATGCCTATGGTGGAGAATTCCCCAAATATACAAAGAGAGTTTGTACTCTGGGCAAAAAGAACAACAGAAGACAAACATTTACTTCAGGCGCTTAGTGAGCTATGCCTGGTAATTTCTGGGTTCCAGGGAAAGAAGTCAATGAAATAGTTCTTGCCTCTAAAAAGCTATAAAAGAAAGTATTTTACCTGACTCTATTCAAAGATATAGGAGCCTAGATATCTGACCTCATATGCACAGTATCATTTTTAACCAATAGTTTTTCATGAATATCAGCAGATAGCAACTCCAAAGTTACAAAAATACAGTACATGTGGATGAGTTTCTATGATTTCTCTTTAACTACTGAAGCTCTGGTTCCTGATCTAGCAGAAGGATCACCTGTTTTCATATAGTCATGTCAAACAATTTTAGAAAAAAGGGTAAATGAAATAAAGATGAATATTATTCATTTTCCATTAAACAGAGACTGGAATTTCAGATGTTTCATAAAAGAATATATTACCTTTTCTACATTATGATATAAAAGAACTGTGGATCTCTGAAGAATATATTTTCCTACAGAGAATAACAAAGGAAATGTCCCTCTCCAGGGTTAAATTAGTAATTAACATTCAGTGAGTTGAATGACTGATCTTCTGAAAGAAAGTACTATAGGTCATTCTCAGTTACCCTGTTTATTGTGGCAATGAACCAGGGAGTTTGTGACTTAGCCTGTTTTGTAGGAATGGATCAAAATTAGAAGCAGAGGAACCAGGTCTCACAGATCCTACTTCTTTGGGGAGCAAATCATGAGGAATGGTAACAATAATCAGCAACCAGAAGACAAATGCTAAGAAAAATAAGCGGGACCTCATAGTTCCAACACAGTCAGATCCCAAAGGGTTAGTTTGTTCATCTGTCTTTAGATTTCAAAATAGTCATTTTTGCAACTGCAAGATCATTTTGAAATGCAATATGTATAAACATTCACATGAAATAACCAGGAAAGAAAGCATAATTATGATGAAAATAAAGAGGAAAGCCACATCACCACCCATTTACAGAGTGAATATAAATCAATTTACCACAATTATCAGTTTCCTTAGGTAATCTTTCTGAACCTATGCCTTCTCAATTCACCTAGTCAAAGAAATAAGTAACCTAACCTTCACTAGTTAGATGAAAATAACAGATGACAGCTGAATTGTAATCATCAACTCTGAGTGATATAATAAGCATTTTCTTTCTCAAATGGTAATGTCTATCATTCCTCACCACAAAAAACAAACACACACACTCTTCTTTTTAAACTTTTTGAAGCATTTTAATCAGCAAGCAAGGACATTCTTCAGATTCCCTGAGATGAAAAGTTGGCATTTTTCCACATGACAAACCTTCCCTACCCCAT
>NW_006775759.1:821954-825668 GCF_000442215.2 Lipotes vexillifer | reverse complement strand
TCCCTACACCATCAACTAAGGAGCAGTCAGTGATGTTAAAACACACTGAATATAATTAAATGTTCTACATGGAAGCATAATATCCTGTTAATATTTACATTCAACAGTTAAGAAACTATTATTTCAGCTATTTCCTCTAACAGGCTGTGCTGTATACTCCACTGCCTTCTTTTCCTTTTGTGATTTTTCAAAGGAAGCAAGACAATAAATAGAATATATAGCAGAGGGTAAGTGCAAGACAAATAATTTTTAGAGGCACTGAGTTCCAAAAATCTTCCTCATTCAAGGTCATGAATGATAACCAAAGAAAGATAAAATGGTAGCTACAATTGAAGTAATTTCTAATCATAACATATTAAAATCTGAGAATGCAATTTAAGCCTCATGTTATACCAGTTAATGAGATAATTGCAAAAGAATTCCCACTATGAAAAAAAATCACCATATTTGTCACATGGAAAGGTGAAGTTTTTGATGATCATGGTACATCATCTTCTTTTTAAATATATTTTCTACATTTATGTTTGCTAGTATACATAGATGCATCAATTAGAGCTTTATAGCTTATCTCATTATTATCATTTGCCAAAACAGAATTAAAGTATAACTGCTATGATATTTATTATCTTTCCCTTACCCCAGAAAGAATATAAGAGAAGGGAATCATTAGAAGCCTGAGAATTCAACGTGTTCATGCTCAGATAGCACTGACTTTCATATGCTCTCAAATTACCCCAGACCCCATACTCCAGGTTCTACTATGTATTATTACTTTTAGATGATCAAGTGCACCAAGTTGAATTAATCACTCTCTCCCATTTCACCGTACATTATCAGCATCTGTCCAATTTCTCTTATTTTTCCTCCTTTCATTTCACTATTTTTTCCATGCATCCATCATCTCTCTTCCACCCTTGTGTAAAAATACATGTATTAAAATATACGCTCTTCTGTGTTTATTTAGATACACGTGTATCCTTAGAAATAAGTGTAGGGTTGTTTTCTGAGTGTGTGTGTTTAATCTCCTTGAAAGATATTCTTTTACAAATCTCATATTGGTTTTTTTGTACTTTCCAAAATTTTTTTTTTTTTTTTTTTTTTTGCAGTAGGCGGGCCTCTCACTGTTGTGGCCTCTCCCGTTGCGGAGCACAGGCTCCGGACGCGCAGGCTCAGCGGCCATGGCTCAAGGGCCCAGCCGCTCCGCGGCATGTGGGATCTTCCCGGACCGGGGCACGAACCCGTGTCCCCTGCATCGGCAGGCGGACTCCCAACCACTGCACCACCAGGGAAGCCCTTTCCAAAATATTTTAAGATCCACCTAGCTATATATTAATCTAGAACATTAATTCTGATTAATGCATATAACTTTATTATGTGTCTATCTCTCACTTTACTTCTCATTTCTCTCCTGATGAGCATCTAGGCTTCTTCCATTCCTATTACCACACCCAGTGCTGTAAAAAATATTCTTAGGGACATGTGCAGAAGACCCAGGATATAATTGCTACATCCTATAGAGAGTATAAGTAGAGTTAATGTACCAAGTACTTGCAGGTTGCTCTCTGGAATGGTTGCACTTACTTTCTTTTAAGCTTTATGGGAGATTTCTTTTTTTTTAATTTGATTAATTAATTAATTAATTAATTTTGTGGCTGCATTGCATTTTCGTTGCTGTACATGGGCTTTCTCTAGTTGTGGCAATCGGGGGCTACTCTTCCTTGTAGTGCACGGGTTTCTCATTGCGGTGTCTTCTCTTGTTGTGGAGCACAGGCTCTAGGCACATGGGCTTCAGTAGTTGTGGCATGTGGGCTCAGTAGTTGTGGCTCATGGGCTCTAGAGTGCAGGCTCAGTAGTGTGGCGCACAGGCTTAGTTGCCCCGCGGCATGTGGGATCTTCCCGGACCAGGGCTCGAACGCATGTCCCCTGCATTGGCAGGCAGATTCTTAACCACTGCACCATCAGGGAAATCCCTGAAAGATTTCTTATTTCCCAACATTCTCACCTCTACTTGATATAGGACTTTCTAATTGATGCTTTAATTTGCATTTCTCTGATTACTAGTAATGGTAAATAACTCTTCATTTGCTTATCAGCCATTTGGGTTTCCATGTTTAGTTTAGTTGTGTATTTTCTGTTTCAATAGCAGAATGCAAACTTCATGGGTGCTGTTGTTTATTGCATCTTCTTCCCTTTTTCCTCATTAGTTTTACCAGAAACTGGCCTAATCAATCTTTTACAAGAAAAACCAACTTTAGATTTTTACAGCAATACCTAGCACACATGAATGATGAATACATTAATAAGTGACAAAGGAATGTCTTTTGCTATGTAACAAACAACTGAACAATTCAATGAATAAACGATGTTTATTTCTCACTCATGGGTGTGCAGACTGGTCTGAAGGAAGTTGTGACTCTGCTCAGATCTCCTGGGCTTGGCACTAGCCTGCAGTTTGGTTTAGGTATGCAATGAGAGGAAACTATCCTAAAGTTTTTTTAAAAAAACTTAGCTTAATAGGTTTCATGTCTTAAGTCACCTTTCTTTAAAATATAGGAAAGAAAATGGTACATGATGTTTATAACCCAGAAAAACTTAGTGAAAACCCAAGCAAGCTGACTTGTCAGGAAAGTATCTTGAGTAAGATTATTTGATTATTCTCTCTTCTTTATTATAACTTAATATCCCCTATTTATTTTTTCTGACTTGCCATGTAAAGAAGATAAGGCACTCCAATATACCAAATCGTTTTACTTCAGGGACTGTCTTCATCTCTCAGGAATATAACATCTACCCAAGGTTTGTTTTAAAAAACAAGTAGGGGCTTCCCTGGTGGCACAGTGGTTGGGGGTCCACCTGCCGATGCGGGGGACACGGGTTCATGCCCCGGTCCGTGCTCCGCAACGGGAGAGGCCGCAGCGGTGAGAGGCCCACATACCGCAAAAAAAAAAAGGAAAGGGTGTTTTAGAAAACTGCATGAGATCATCAAACATGAAGGCACATTGCTATTCTGCCAGTATACGTGACCATACCAATTGTTAAAGTTTTGAACAATTCTATATCTGTTCGTAAATAGAAGCTACCCTGAGCCCCATCCTTTTGCCTCCCAGTGCCCCAGCCTGTCCCAAATATACCCCTAATCCCCAGGTGAAGGACCAAGCAGGAGCCTCCCGGAATCTACTCTAGCCCTTTGACTGATGTCTGCTCTGATGGGTCAGTGCCCCATGCTGTACTACATGTTATATATTTTAAATATCACCTCTGATCATAGGAAATAGTACATATATATTCACATGTACAGCTTGTAAATAAACTCATGGGAGGTTTTGTTGGCCTTTGTTCCTCCAGCAAATATACATACATACCAATGATATATGTCACACATATGTATACTCTATGAAATCTCTGGGGTAAAGGAAGCAGTCCAATCTTGTCTCTCCCTGAAGCTGTTTGAATTAAAGATGCTCCAGCAGCTTCTGATCCAAGCACAATTTCTTCTCCCACACTTTCCACATCTCCTAGTTACCTCTTGGATTCATTCCTTTTCTTGCTCAGACACTTCATCCCACAATGTTTTCAAATAGGATCTTTCTGTGTCAGCCTTCTCAGGCCTTGTGCACCTTACAATAACTTATTTGGGCCTTACATATAATTAATTAGATTTTAAAATGCTACCTTGAAATTTCTCCTATTTCAACACTTTCTCTGCACTCTTTC
>NW_006775759.1:818353-821944 GCF_000442215.2 Lipotes vexillifer | reverse complement strand
TTCTCTGCTCTCTTTCCATCTAGATACTAATGTCATTCTTTAATCTTGCAAAATTCTGTCACTATGTCTTAACTTTTCTCTCAGTTTTTTTTGTACCACTTTGTCCCTTCTTAATTCCTTCAGAAATGTTCATTGACCTGATCTTTCAGTTTACTAATTTGTTTTTCAAGTATATTCATTCTGATAAACAGTATCCACAAAACAGTAGTAAGGTGTTTCTGATACAATTACTATACTATTTCATCTGGTAGAGTTTTCATATTCAATATCTCCAATTAGTCCTTCATAACTGATTTTCTTATTTCATGTTTCCGGTTTCCTCCTTTAGCTTTCTAGGGTTATTTATTATGCTTTTAAAACTTCTTATTCGTGGCTTCCTTGGTGGCGCAGTGGTTGAGAGTCCACCTGCCGATGCAGGGGACGTGGGTTTGTGCCCTGGTCTGGGAAGATCCCACATGCCGTGGAGCAGCTGCGCCCGTGAGCCATGGCCACTGAGCCTGTGCGTCCAGAGCCTGTGCTCCACAATGGGAGAAGCCACAACAATGAGAGGCCTGCGTACCGCAAAAAAAAAAAAAAAAAATTCTTGTTTGGTCTGGTCCATTCACTTGGTTTCCTCTAAAGATTTCTCAATTTGTTTACTTTCTTTTCATACTATTTGCATTACTCCTAGTTTGTTATTTTTTCTTGTGTCCCTTAGGATCTGGAGTAATACCCAAATGATTTAATAACTAGATGGCATGAACTAATCCTAATAGAATGTTGAACACATTGGAGCAGGTAGATGCCCACTGCAACCACCCCATATGGGCTCAATATTGAATGTCAGCTTAATCTGGGACTATCAGCTACCTTTGCTAATTATATGTACTATCATATTCTGATTAACACCTCCAGATTACAAAGTTCTTACACCAAAAATATCCTGCCAGTGACCCAATTCTGATTTTGATTTGCTCTAAATTGCTTGGCAACATATTTTTTAAATCTTCTCCTTGCAACAATTAAAATATAATTTGGCATTTTCTTAAGAACAATAAGATTTTTAATATCATAAAATGTTTAAAGTGTTAAGAAGAAATGCTTTCAAGAAAAGGCCTGTGGTTGTTATCATCCAGCAAGGGTTTTCATTTCCAAATTAGATGACTTGACACAATATCAAATTACAATCATGGATTATTTTACATAAAGTATTTTAAAACTTTTTTATTTTTGGCTGTGCTTGGTCTTCATTGCTGCTCACGGGCTTTCTTTAGTTGCAGCAAACAGGGGCTACTTTTCATGGTGGCGTGCAGGCTTGTCATTGCGGTGGCTTCTCTTGTTGTGGAGCACGGGCTCTAGGTGCGCAGGCTTCAGTAGTTGTGGCATGTGGGCTCAGTAGTTGTGGCTTGAGAGCTCTAGAGCGCAGGCTCAGTAGTTGTGGTGCATGGGCTTAGTTGCTCCGCAGCATGTGGGATCTTCCCGGACCAGGGCTCGAACCCATTTCCCCTGCATTGGCAGGCAGATTCTTAACCACTGTGCCACTAGGGAAGCCCCTACGTAGAGTTTTTATTTACCTCAAAATTTAACAGAACAGGGGTAAGGTTTATTCCATGCTATAATACTTACTGTTCTATTTTTAAATATTTGGCTCTAGTACTCGAGTGTCAGAATTATTCTTGCTTTCAGATAACCTATCTTGCCACTAGATGGAGAGTAATGACAGTTTATGGTCTTGTGGTAAACTCAGCTTTTAAAGATAGCTGTTTAAGTATATTGCATATGTATGGGGTCTTAATCTGGTGAAAAAACAATATTCTAGTTTCAAAGGTGAATTTAGAACAAGTTCTTTCTACTCTAAATCACTAAATATGAATAAAACAAGTCTTTATTCATTAAGGCCTTCCCTAAATCTCCCTATGCTTATTTTGGGAAGAAAAGAGAGGATCTTTAACCTCAAGAATAGTAAAAAATCAATCAATCAATCTCTTACCATTTCAGAGTAGATGCTTCACATGATGCCTACTAGAAGAAAATGATGTGGGAACTGTTGTCCTGATAGCCCAGGGGTTCCCTGGGAATTCATGGAGCCGCATTAAACCAGGGAGGCCTAGTGATTCTGTCAGTGGATTCAAGCAGATGTAATGACAGCTCTATGTTTGGACCTTTCAGACCTCCATGAGCTATAGAGCTCTTCCTCACAGAGCAGCTTTCCTTCCATGGCTCTTACTGTGAGTGGCAAGAAATTCAGAGCCTGGACCCATGCACATGTAACCCACAAATCTCATAAAATTATACCCATAGATATTCAGATGCTTACGATTCAAGTCTAGTATTTGCACCTAAATTAAAGTGATGGCATCATAATCAAGTTATGTAATCTTACTTCTAAGTTATGGTCTACAGGCTTTAATTAAGTTTAATTCATTTTTTAATTAATTTAATTTTGGAGACAGTAAAAGAAGAAAGTTTCCTTGAAAGACCTAAAGAGGATGGTTTACCTACCAACACAGGGCTGTAGTAAGGGGTCACTAGATCTTAAAGTTATTTATTTAACTAATAGTAATTATATATGGATGATTACCATCATTTGAGATAATGTATGAATGCATTGCTGAGAAATACTGGGGAAATGGGTAGTCTAAGGACTTGATGGTACTTCACCTACAGTGAGAATTAAACTGTTCAAGTTTACTAGCAAAAGAAATTAGAAGTTTTTAAATGATGTGTCATTTTCCTTTTTAAAAGTATGAGCAAATGCATTAATTATGATTGACAATATGGAACAGGATAGCCAGAAAGAATATAAACTGGTATAAGTTTTCAAGAGGGGAATTTTGCAATAATTATTAAAAACTTGAAAAGTATTCATACTGACTGAGATTCCACTTTTAGGAATTTATTTTATTTATTTATCATAGAGAAAAATATGTAACAACCTAAAAATCTAAAATCTAACTAATGGTTAAGTAAATTATAACAATGTTCCAGTCGGCTTCTAGCATTCTTTCTGTGCCTTTGAGGTTGGAAAGTAAAAACTACATTTCCCAGATGCCCTAGCTGTTAGGGTTGAGAGTGGGTTCCACCACACAGGGACAAGAGATCCGTGGACACGGGACCGCAGCAGAGGCGGGTTTTGATGCTGTGAAGCCAGGCGGAACCAGTATTGTTCTGTCCGCCGAAACCTCTTGGTTTGATGACTTCCTAGTGGCAGTGCTGCTTCGGGAGTGAGGGTTGGCGGTGTGATTTTGGCGAGTGGAAGTCGTTCTCGGAAGCTCCTTAGCGCCTGCCATTACAAGGAGTTTAAGCCATCTAATACCGGGTAATAAATTCCTTCCTGCTGGAGCTAGATACAATGGTGTGCAACTGAACTGTAGCCAATAGATCATTCATACAATGGAATAGGACACATCAATTTAAAAATCACATGGTCAAAGTTAATATTTAATGATATAGGAGTAAATTCTGTAACTTTATTTTTACTGGCTCATTTTTTCACTGATTTATAATTTAATCATTTATGCCAAAAACTCTTTTCTTAAAGAGCCTCTATATCTTTGAGCTAACAACTGAACACATGTGAGTAGTTCAACCTGGTTGTAGGGAAAATTAAAA
>NW_006775759.1:792791-818328 GCF_000442215.2 Lipotes vexillifer | reverse complement strand
AGGGAAAATTAAAAATGTTTTAACACAGCACTTAAAAAGATTTCCCTTATACACTAGTATGTATAAAATAGATAACTAATAAGAACCTACTGTATAAAAAAATAAAATAAAATTTTAAAAATTTAGCTTCAGATTTTGAGATTAAAAATAAAAAAAGATTTCCCTTCTGCTCTTCAGGTAAGCCACGATTCTGTTGCTACACTACCCAGTCTCCCTCAAAGGCATTTGTTTTTAGGTGTAATCCAGTTATCAACTAAAGTAGTCTGTTCTGTATTGTTTAAATTTGGCTCAAACCCACATAAATGGTAGAAATCCTGCACTCCTCCGTGTTTCTATTCCTCAGCTAATTCTTGGTAAAGAGGGGGAAGGTGGGAGGGTAGGTTTGACTTTTTTCTGAACAATTAATCTAGTGGTTTTCTGCTTGTTCCCTTAGTTGTGTTAAATTAATTAAACAAGGAGGCCATTAGACTGAGGTGGCTCTAAATGCCATGTCAGTCTATGTAAGCAAACCAAAACCTAACCCAGTAAATGCCAAGGTTACCAAATCAAAACCTAAGGACAGTCAGTCACAAATAGCCAATTAGACCTTAAGCTATAGCCAATCAGTTATTTCCTTACTTTGCACTCAGCCTTCACTGTCGTTCCCCCAGCTCGTGTGGATGGAGTTCTCCTAACTACTTCTGGATTGGTACTGGCTGATTTGATTTTTGCTGAAATAAACTCTTAAAATGTTTACTATGCCTCAGTTTATCTTTTAACAGAACTTAAAAGCAGAATAGTCAATTTTAATTTTAAATGATTTTTTCTACTTCCATTCTGCAAGACTTCTAAATCACCATATTTTCACTTGCAAACACTTTTGTAAACCTGAGGACACACCCATATGTTCTGCATATGTACTGTCCTCATAGGGTGATTATGAAGAATCAATAAGATAATGTATGTAATTAAATTTAGCATTTAAGAATATAAGACCATAGATGTATGTAAGTGATGAAGAAATTGACCCAAACTGAACTTATCTTCTTTACAATCCTGATTCTTCTTTTATATTCCTTATCTCTGTTAATGACATCTTTTAGGTGTGTATCAAGAGCAGATGATATTTCCTTCTCTGGGCTAGGTATAATTTCAGTTCTTTTAAATTTAACAATGACTTCTGGCAGGCGGTGGATGTTCGGAGGCGCTAAGCTGGTGGCCGGCTGGGCTAGGCGGAGGACGGGTCCGGAGACAGCGCCCGCCATTCCCCCGGGCAGAGAGCACTCCCATAAGGCCCCAGATGTGTGTCAGATCAGAGGCCTAACCTCAGGCCGAAGCTGCAGCACAAGCAGACGAGCCTCCCGACCACAAAGTCTGGGCACCCAGCGGCTGCTCCGCAGGGGGCCCTGGAGCAGGTGGTGCAAATTTGGGACCTGCACTGGCGGCCAGCACAGCTTCAGTGCTGCTGGCACAGTTGGCTATCCGTTTGTTGCAATCCTGGGTTAGTAAGCCTAGATCCTTTGGTCTTTGCTTATGGACAGACGAGTGGATGAAAGGCTCTTGCTGCTCCAGCCAGGAGTCAGGACTCTGCCTCTGAGGTAGGAGAGGAACTTCAGAACACTCGTCAACAAGAGACCTCCCAGCCCCACATAATATCAAACGGCGAAAATCTCCCAGAGATCTCCATCTCAACACCAGCACCCAGCTTCACTCAACGACCAGCAAGCTACAGTGCTGGACAACCTATGCCAACCATATAGCAAGACAGGAACACAACCCCACCCACTAGCAGAGAGGCTGCCTAAAATCATAATAAGTCCACAGACACCCCAAAACACACCACCAGACGTGGACCTGCCCACTAGAGAGAAAAGATCTAGCCTCATACACCACAACACAGCCACTAGTCCCCTCCACCAGGAAGCCTACACAACCCACTGAACCAACCTTAGCCACTGGAGACAGACATCAAAAAAAACAGAAGCTACGAACTTGCAGCCTGCAAAAAGGTGAACCCAATCACAGTAAGATAAGCAAAATGAGAAGACAGAAAAACACACAGCAGATGAAGGAGCAAGATAAAAACCCACCAGACCTAACAAATGAAGAGGAAATAGGCAGTCTACCTGAAAAAGAGTTCAGAATAATGATAGTAAAGATGATCCAAAATCTTGGAAATAGAATGGACAAAATGCAAGAAGCAGTTAACAAGGACCTAGAAGAAATAAAGATGAAACAGACAATGATGAACAACACAATAAATGAAATGAAAAATACTCTAGATGGGATCAATAGCAGAATAAATGAGGCAGAAGAACGGATAAGTGACCTGGAAGATAAAATAGTGGAAATAACTACTGCAGAGCAGAATAAAGAAAAAAGAATGAAAAGAACTGAGGACAGTCTCAGAGACCTCTGGGACAACATTAAACGCACCAACATTCGAATTATAGGGGTTCCAGAAGAAGAAGAGAAAAAGAAAGGGACTGAGAAAATATTTGAAGAGATTATAGTTGAAAACTTCCCTAATATGGGAAAGGAAATCGTTAATCAAGTCCAGGAAGCACAGAGAGTCCCATACAGGATAAATTCAAGGAGAAATACGCCAAGACACATATTAATCAAACTGTCAAAAACTAAATACAAAGAAAGCATATTAAAAGCAGCAAGGGAAAAACAACAAATAACACACAAGGGAATCCCCATAAGGTTAACAGCTGATCTCTCAGCAGAAACTCTACAAGCCAGAAGGGAGTGGCAGGACATACTGAAAGTGATGAAGGAGAAAAACCTGCAACCAAGATTACTCTACCCAGCAAGGATCTCATTCAGATTTGATGGAGAAATTAAAACCTTTACAGACAAGCAAAAGCTGAGAGAGTTCAGCACCACCAAACCAGCTTTACAACAAATGCTAAAGGAACTTCTCTAGACAAAAACACAAGAGAAGGAAAAGTCCTATAATAACGAACCCAAAACAATTTAGAAAATGGGAATAGGAACATACATATCGATAATTACCTTAAATGTAAATGGACTAAATGCTCCCACCAAAAGACACAGATTGGCTGAATGGATACAAAAACAAGACCCATATATATGCTGTCTACAAGAGACCCACTTCAGACCTAGAGACACATACAGACTGAAAGTAAGGGGATGGAAAAAGATATTCCATGCAAATGGAAACCAAAAGAAAGCTGGAGTAGCAATTCTCATATCAGACAAAATAGACTTTAAAATAAGGACTATCAGAAGAGACAAAGAAGGACACTACATAATGATTAAGGGATCGATCCAAGAAGAAGATATAACAATTGTAAATATTTATGCACCCAACATAGGAGCACCTCAATACATAAGGCAAAAACTAGCAGCCATAAAAGGGGAAATCGACAGTAACACATTCATAGTAGGGGACTTCAACACCCCACTTTCACCAATGGACAGATCATCCAAAATGAAAATAAATAAGGAAACACAAGCTTTAAATGATACATTAAACAGGATGGACTTAATTGATATTTATAGGACACTCCATCCAAAAACAACAGAATACACATTTTTCTCAAGTGCTCATGGAACATTCTCCAGGATAGATCATATCTTGGGTCACAAATCAAGCCTTGGTAAATTTAAGAAAATTGAAATTGTATCAAGTATCTTTTCCGACCACAACGCCATGAGACTAGATATCAATTATAGGAAAAGAGCTGTAAAAAATACAAACACATGGAGGCTAAACAATACACTACTTAATAACGAAGTGATCACTGAAGAAATCAAAGAGGAAATTAAAAAATACCTAGAAACAAATGACAATGGAGATACAACGACCCAAAACCTATGGGATGCAGCAAAAGCAGTTCTAAGAGGGAAGTTTATAGCAATACAAGCCCACCTTAAGAAGCAGGAAACATCTCGAATAAACAACCTAACCTTGCACCTCAAGCAATTAGAGAAAGAAGAACAAAAAAACCCCAGAGTTAGCAGAAGGAAAGAAATCATAAAAATCAGATCAGAAATAAATGAAAAAGAAATGAAGGAAACAATAGCAAAGATCAATAAAACTAAAAGCTGGTTCTTTGAGAAGATAAACAAAATAGATAAACCATTAGCCAGACTCATCAAGAAAAAAAGGGAGAAGACTCAAATCAATAGAATCAGAAATGAAAAAGGAGAAGTAACAACTGACACTGCAGAAATAAAAAAAATCATGAGGGATTACTACAAGCAACTCTATGCCAATAAAATGGACAATCTAGAAGAAATGGACAAATACTTAGAAGTGCACAAACTACCAAGACTGAATCAGGAAGAAATAGAAAATATGAACAGACCAATCACAAGCACTGAAATTGAAACTGTGATTAAAAATCTTCCAACAAACAAAAGCCCAGGACCAGATGGCTTCACAGGCGAATTCTGTCAAACATTTAGAGAAGAGCTAACACTGATCCTTCTCAAACTCTTTCAAAATATAGCAGAGGGAGGAACACTCCCAAGCTCATTCTTCGAGGCCACCATCACCTTGATACCAAAACCAGACAAGGATGTCACAAAGAAAGAAAACTACAGGCCAATATCACTGATGAACATAGATGCAAAAATCCTCAACAAAATACTAGCAAACAGAATCCAACAGCACATTAAAAGGATCATACACCATGATCAAGTGGGGTTTATTCCAGGAATGCAAGGATTCTTCAATATACGCAAATCTATCAATGTGATTAACCATATTAACAAATTGAAGGAGAAAAACCATATGATCATCTCAATAGATGCAGAGAAAGCTTTTGACAAAATTCAACACCCATTTATGATAAAAACCCTGCAGAAAGTAGGTGTAGAGGGAACTTTCCTCAATATAATAAAGGCCGTATATGACAAGCCCACAGCCAACATCATCCTCAATGGCGAAAAACTGAAAGCATTTCCACTAAGGTCAGGAACAAGACAAGGTTGCCCACTCTCACCACTCTTATTCAACATAGTTTTGGAAGTTTTAGCCACAGCAATCAGAGAAGAAAAGGAAATAAAAGGAATCCAAATCGGAAAAGAAGAAGTAAAGCTGTCACTGTTTGCAGATGACATGATACTATACATAGAGAATCCTAAAGATGCTACCAGAAAACTACTAGAGCTAATCAATGAATTTGGTAAAGTAGCAGGATACAAAATTAATGCACAGAAATCTCTGGCATTCCTATATACTAATGATGAAAAATCTGAAAGTGAAATCAAGAAAACACTCCCATTTACCATTGCAACAAAAAGAATAAAATATCTAGGAATAAACCTACCTAAGGAGACAAAAGACCTGTATGCAGAAAATTATAAGACACTGATGAAAGAAATTAAAGATGATACAAACAGATGGAGAGATATACCATGTTCTTGGATTGGAAGAATCAACATTGTGAAAATGACTCTACTACCCAAAGCAATCTATAAATTCAATGCAATCCCTATCAAACTACCACTGGCATTTTTCACAGAACTAGAACAAAGTATTTCAAAATTTGTATAGAAACACAAAAGACCCTGAATAGCCAAAGCAATCCTGAGAAAGAAAAATGGAGTTAGAGGAATCAGGCTCCCAGACTTCAGACTATACTACAAAGCTACAGTAATCAAGACAGTATGGTACTGGCACAAAAACAGAAAGATAGATCAATGGAATAGGATAGAAAGCCCAGAGATAAACCCACGCACATATGGACACCTTATCTTTGATAAAGGTGGCAGGAACGTACAGTGGAGAAAGGACAGCCTCTTCAATAAGTGGTGCTGGGAAAACTGGACAGGTACATGTAAAAGTATGAGATTAGATCACTCCCTAACACCATGCACAAAAATAAGCTCAAAATGGATTAGAGACCTAAATGTAAGGCCAGAAACTATCAAACTCTTAGAGGAAAACATAGGCAGAACACTCCATGACATAAATCACAGCAAGATCCTTCTTGACCCATCTCCTAGAGTAATGGAGATAAAAGCAAAAATAAACAAATGGGACCTAATGAAACTTCAAAGCTTTTTCACAGCAAAGGAAACCATAAACAAGACCAAAAGACAACCCTCAGAATGGGAGAAAATATTTGCAAATGAAGCAACTGACAAAGGATTAATCTCCAAAATTTACAGGCAGCTCATGCAGCTCAATAACAAAAAAATAAACAACCCAATCAAAAATGGGCAGAAGACGTAAATAGATATTTCTCCAAAGAAGATATACAGACTGCCAACAAACACATGAAAGAATACTCAACATCATTAATCATTAGAGAAATGCAAATCGAAACTACAATGAGATATCATCTCACACCAGTCAGAATGGCCATCATCAAAAAATCTAGAAACAATAAAAGCTAGAGAGGGTGTGGAGAAAAGGGAACACTCTTGCACTGCTGGTGGGAATGTGAATTGGTTCAGCCACTATGGAGAACAGTATGGAGGTTCCTTAAAAAACTACAAATAGAACTACCATATGACCCAGCAATCCCACTACTAGGTATATACCCTGAGGAAACCAGAATTCAAAAAGAGTCATGTACCAAAATGTTCATTGTAGCTCTATTTACAATAGCCCGGAGATGGAAACAACCTAAGTGCCCATCGTCGGATGAATGGATAAAGAAGATGTGGCACATATATCCAATGGAATATTACTCAGCCATAAAAAGAAACGAAACTGAGCTATTTTTAATGAGGTGGATAGACCTAGAGTCTGTCATACAGAGTGAAGTAAGTCAGAAAGAGAAGGACAAATACCGTATGCTAACACATATATATGGAATTTAAGAAAAAAAAAATGTTATGAAGAACCTAGGGGTAAAACAGGAATAAAGACAGAGTCCTACTGGAGAACAGACTTGAGGATATGGGGAGGGGGAAGGGTGAGGTGTGTTAGGGCGAGAGAGAGACATGGACATATATATACTAACAAACGTAAGGTAGATAGCCAGTGGGAAGCAGCCGCATGGCACAGGGAAACCGGCTCGGTTCTTTGTGGCTGTCTGGAGGGGTGGGATAGGGAGGGTGGGAGGGAGGGAGACAAAGAGGGAAGAGATATGGGAACATATGTATATGTATAACTGATTCACTCTGTTATAAAGCAGAAACTAACACACCATTGTAAAGCAATTATACCCCAATAAAGATGTTAAAAAAAAAATAAACAACAATGAGAAGAAAATTTCAGAGCAGCAATAATGGTAGAAAATACTATCCAGGGATTTAATAAGTAAATATGTGGAAAGTGTAAAATAAAATTCTTGCTAACAGAATAATCTCTGCCTTATTTCTAGATAACAGAATCAGAACCATTTTCTCTTTTGAAACAATCATCTGTCTAGTCATGCCCCAGGAGCCCAGCTAATTATTGGGGCAAAAACTGTATGTCCTACTATTCTTCCCTCTTAAAAAATAAAGCTGTGGTAAAACTACTATCAACAACAACAACGATAATGACTTCCATTTTTTAAGTGCTTACTGCTGTATACCAGGTGGCATACATGCTTTACTTGCTAAATCTGCAAGGTAACTCTTTGAAGCAGCTATTGTGATTCCCACATACCCTCAGATTAGGATGCAGAGCTGAAAGAGGTTAATTTGATCAATAGCTTCTAAGTGGCAGAGTCTGGATTAGAACAGAGAGCCGATTCCAGAGTTCTTAAAGAGAGACAAAAACTTGCAGAGTCAGGCTTGTCGCAAATGAAATTACTAGATATATAGAGAACTTGATAGAGTTATCGTATTAAAACGATCCAATCATGTTATTCTCTCCAGTCACTCAATATGCCTATTAAAATAGCAGGTTTGGGACTTCCCTGGTGGCGCAGTGGTTAAGAATCTACCTGGCAATGCAGGGGACACAGGTTTGAGCCCTGGTCCGGGAAGATCCTACATGCCGCGGAACAACTAAGCCCGTGTGCCACAACTACTGAGCCTGTGTGCCACAACTACTGAGCCCGTGTGCCTAGAGCCCGTTCTCTTGCTCTGCAACAAGAGATGTCACCGCAATGAGAAGCCCGTGCATTGCACCGAACAGTAGCCCCCGTTTGCTGTAACTAGAGAAAGCCCGGGCGCAGCAACAAAAGACCCAATGCAGCCAAAAATAAATAAATAATTAAAAAAAAAAAATTAGCAGGTTCCCAGCCTTACAACAAACCCCTGAATCTTATTTCTGGGTTCAAGACCAAGAATCTACTTTTTCAATAAATTTTCCTTATGAATCTTATGCACAGTATACTTTGAGAACTCCAGATCAAGAGGGTCAAGTTCAGACTCCTTATTTTGGCACAAAAAACAGTGTCTTGGGCAGTATCTACCATGTAATAGATGTACAATAAATACTTGTGGGAAAAAACCCAAGGAGGCAAGAAGGGGAGGAAGGTGGGGAAGTAGGTTCGGCTACTTAAGTTTTGGATAAAATTAAGGCTTAAGATGGAGATAAGGAAGATAGACTAGATTCTTTACAGAAATCCTGCACATATTAATTCCAACATTCAATCTGTTTTCTGCCTTGTTTTTCTTCCTCCAAAAGATTGTAGCCCTTGGAAAACAAATGCAATGATTAACTAAGTGTAATTTTAACTATTCAACTTTTAAATGCCTTTCATTCTTTTCCTTTTTTTATTATACCTTTCTCTCCTTGCACTGGCAGGTGAACTTGTTCTGGTCAAATGAGTCAGTTTAGATGGAAGCACTGATGTATAGGAGCACAGCTTGTGTTGACGTCCTAGTCACACATTCACAAAAGTAGTGGCTGCACATCTGTGTCCCACTTAGCCCACAGAATTTCTAAAATGTTCCTGGAAATTTGACCTGAAAGCTGTTTCAGAAAGTCTGGAACAAATTAAGTCCAAACTTACCCAAGTAAAAAGTGTCCTAATGATATTAAGACTTTATTTATTTTTTTAGAATAGTATTAGGTTCATAGCAAAATTGAGGAAGATATAGAGATTTCCCATATAAACCTTGCCAACACATATGCATGGGCTTTCCCATTATCAACATTCCCCACTAGAGTGGTACATTTGTTATAATTGATGAACCTATATTGACGCATCATAATCACCCAAAGTCCACAGTTTATCTTAGGTAATCCTTTGGTGGTGTACATTCTTTGGGTTTGGACAAATGTATAATGACATGCATCCGTCATTACAGTTTCATACAGAGTAGTTTCAATGCCCTAAAAATCCTCTGTGATCCACCTATTTATCCTTTCCCCACTTTAAACCCATGACAACCACTGATCTTTTTACTGTCTCCACAGTTTTCTTTTCCCGAATATATTTGGGGTCACACAGTATGTAGCCTTTTCGGATTAGCTTCTTTTACTTACTAAAATGCATTTAAGATTCCTCTGCATCTTTTCATGCTTAATAGCTCATCTCTTTGTAATGCTGATTAATAGTCCATTGTCTGGATGCACCACAGTTTATTCATTTACTTACTGAGGAATATCTTGGTTGCTTTCAAACTTTGGCAATTATGAATAAAGCTACTATAAACATCCACGTGCAGGTTTTTCTGTGGGCATAAATTCTCAACTCCTTTAGGTAAAAACCAAGAAGGATGATTGGTGGATCCTGTAGTAAGAGTATGTCTAATTTGTAAGAAATAGCCAAACTGCCTTCTTTTATTTTTTTTTTAACTTAAAATTTTTTTTTAACATCTTTATTGGGGTATAATTGCTTTACAATGGTGTGTTAGTTTCTGCTTTATAACAAAGTGAATCAGTTATACATATACATATGTTCCCATATCTCTTCCCTCTTGTGTCTCCCTCCCTCCCACCCTCCCTATCCCACCCTCCCTATCCCACCCCTCCAGGCAGTCACAAAGCATCAAGCTGATCTCCCTGTGCTATGTGGCTGCTTCCCACTAGCTATCTACCTTACGTTTATTAGTATATATATGTCCATGTCTCTCTCTCGCCCTATCACAGCTCACCCTTCCCCCTCCCCATATCCTGAAGTCCGTTCTCCAGTAGGTCTCTGTCTTTATTCCTGTTTTACCCCTAGGTTCTTCATAACATTTTTTTTTCTTAAATTCCATATATATGTGTTAGCATACGGTATTTGTCCTTCTCTTTCTGACTTACTTCACTCTGTATGACAGACTCTAGATCTATCCACCTCATTACAAATAGCTCAATTTCGTTTCTTTTTATGGCTGAGTAATATTCCATTGTATATATGTGCCACATCTTCTTTATCCATTCATCCGACGACGGGCACTTAGGTTGTTTCCATCTCCGGGCTATTGTAAATAGAGCTGCAATGAACATTTTGGTACATGACTCTTTCTGAATTCTGGTTTCCTCAGGGTATATACCTAGTAGTGGGATTGCTGGGTCATATGGTAGTTCTATTTGTAGTTTTTTAAGGAACCTCCATACTGTTCTCCATAGTGGCTGAACCAATTCACATTCCCACCAGCAGTGCAAGAGTGTTCCCTTTTCTCCACACCCTCTCCAGCATTTATTGTTTCTAGATTTTTTGATGATGGCCATTCTGACTGGTGTGAGATGATATCTCATTGTAGTTTTGATTTGCATTTCTCTAATGATTAATGATGTTGAGCATTCTTTCATGTGTTTGTTGGCAGTCTGTATATCTTCTTTGGAGAAATGTCTATTTAGGTCTTCTGCCCATTTTTGGATTGGGTTGTTTATTTTTTTGTTATTGAGCTGCATGAGCTGCCTGTAAATTTTAGAGATTAATCCTTTGTCAGTTGATTCATTTGCAAATATTTTCTCCCATTCTGAGGGCTGTCTTTTGGTCTTGTTTATGGTTTCCTTTGCTGTGCAAAAGCTTTGAAGTTTCATTAGGTCCCATTTGTTTATTTTTGTTTTTATCTCCATTACTCTAGGAGATGGGTCAAGAAGGATCTTGCTGTGATTTATGTCATAGAGTGTTCTGCCTATGTTTTCCTCTAAGAGTTTGATAGTTTCTGGCCTTACATTTAGGTCTCTAATCCATTTTGAGCTTATTTTTGTGTATGGTGTTAGGAAGTGATCTAATCTCATACTTTTACATGTACCTGTCCAGTTTTCCCAGCACCACTTATTGAAGAGGCTGTCCTTTCTCCACTGTATATTCCTGCCACCTTTATCAAAGATAAGGTGTCCATATGTGTGTGGGTTTATCTCCAAACTGCCTTCTAATGACTGTACCATTTTGCACTGTCACCAGTGTCAAAAGATAAACTGAGGCATATTAAATTTTTTTAGTTTATTTGAGCAAAAATGAGCAAATGGATTCAAACTGGAAGTGGTTAGGAGCACTCTGCTGACCAGAGTCTGGGGAAAGACATTATATAAGAAAGCATAAAAGCAAAGAAAGGAATATATTTGACTGGCTATAACTTCAAGCCTAGTTGGCTATTTGTGATGGGTTGTCCTTAGTGGTTTGATTTCATAGCCTTGAGGCATTTACAGGCTTAGGTTTTGGTTTGCTTACATCAGCCGCCATGGCATTAGAGCCATCTCAGTATAATGGCCTCCTTGATTAATTAATTTCACAGAATATAAGGTTATCTGTCCAAATCCAGGGATAAAATGCAGCCAAGTCTCAGAAAAAATTGCAGCTGAAAACTATTGACAATAGAATACTGTAAGAAAACCAAGATTGGTGTTTTCCTTTACTTTCCCTTTGCATTTCTTCTTCTTTACTGGAAGATCAGTCTTATCTGCTACTCAGTCTACATTATGGTAGAAAAGTGATTAGCTCAAATATTCACGTGTTAGTTATAGCTTCAGTCACACATAGAGAATGATTCTCGGTCTTAATTCACATCTAAATTCCGCATTACTCTCATTAGCTGTGGTCAGGAAAGACAATGATGTACAGATTTGGCCACTGAGAACAGTGTATCTGAGGGCAGTGGTTTGCTGGAGGTGGCTTATAATGACTTACGAGAGTCAATTGTGAGATTTTTAGAAATTTTGCAAACTGGTTGTTAAACACAGGGATTATTAAAAATTAGATTATATGAAACTGTAGTTAAGTAAACTATATCAAAACCAAAAGTAATAAATTTCAAAACTCACCACTTTCTAATTCTTTCAACTAAAGTTTAATATTATCTATGTTCTTTTTTAAAAATTTAATTTAATTTAATTTATTTATAGAGCAGGTTCTTTTTAAAATAAATTTATTTATTTATTTATTTTATTTATTTTTGACTGCGTTGGGTCATTGTTGCTGTGCTTGGGCTTCCTCTAGCTGTGGTGAGCTGGGGCTACTCTTCATTGCAGAGCACAGGCTCTAAGCGCATGGGTTTCAGTAGTTGTGGCACACAGGCTTAGTTGCTCCATGGCATGTGGGATCTCCCCAGATCAGGGATTGTACCCGAGAACCCTGTTTTGGCAGGTGGATTCTTAACCACTGCACCACCAGGGATGTCCCAACAGCAGGTTCTTGTTAGTTATCTGTTTTATACATATTAGTGTATATATGTTAATGACAATCTCCCAGTTCATCCCACCACCACCACCACACCCTGCCCCCGGTTTTTCCCCCTTGGTGTCAATACATTTGTTCTCTACTTCTGCTTTGCTAATCAGTTCATCTGTACCATTTTTTCTAGATTCCACATATATGCGTTAGTATATATTTGTTTTTCTGACTTACTTCACTCTGTATGACAGTCTATAAGTCCATCCCTATCTCTACAAATGACCCAATTTTTTCCTTTTTATGGCTGAGTAATATTCCATTTATATATGTACCAAATCTTCTTTATCCATTCGTCTGTCAATGGGCACTTAGGTTGCTTCCATGACCTGGCTATTATAAATGGTGCTGCAATGAACATTGGGGTGCATTTGTCTTTTTGAATTATGGTTTTCTCTGAGTATATGCCCAGTAGTGGGATTGCTGGGTCATATGGTACTTCTATTTTTAGTTTTTTAAGGGACCTCCATACTGTTCTCCATAGTGACTGTATCAATTTACATTCCCACCAAAGGAGCAAGAGGGTCCCATTTTCTCCACACCCTCTCCAGCATTTGTTGTTTGTAGATTTTCTTTCTTTCTTTCTTTCTTTTTTGGTACGCGGGCCTCTCACTGCTGTGGCCTCTCCCATTGCGGAGCACAGGCTCCAGACGCGCAGCCTCAGTGGCCATGGCTTACGGGCCCAGCTGCTCCGCAGCATGTGGGATCTTCCCAGACCGGGGCACAAACCCGTGTCCCCTGCATCGGCAGGCGGACTCTCAACCACTGCACCACCAGGGAAGCCCTGTTTGTAGATTTTCTGATGATGCCTATTCAAATTGGTGTGAGGTGATACTTCATTGTAGGTTTGATTTGCATTTCTCTAATAATTAGTGATGTTGAGCAGCTTTTCATGTGCTTCTTGGCCATCTGCATGTCTTCTTTGGAGAAATGTCTATTTAGATCTTCTGCCCATTTTTTGACTGGGTTGTTTGTTTTTCTGATATCGAGCTGCATGAGCTGTTTATATATGTTGGAGATTAACCCTTTGTCCATTGATTCATTTGCAAATATTCTCTCCTATTCAGAGGGTTGTCTTTTCGTCTGTTTATAGTTTCCTTTGCTGTGCAGAAGCTTTTAAGTTTCATTTGGTCCCATTTGTTTATTTTTGTTTTTATTTCCATTTCTCTAGGAGGTGAGTCAAAAAAGATCTTGCTGTGATTTATATCAGAGAGTGTTCTTCCTATGTTTTCCTCTAAGAGTTTTATAGTGTTCAGTCTTACATTTAGGTCTTTAATCTGCTTTGAGTTTATTTTTGTGTATGGTGTTAGGGAGTGTTCTAATTTCATTCTTTTACATGTAGCTTTCCAGTTTTCCCAGCACCACTTATTGAAGAGAATGTCTTTTGTCCATTGTATATTGTTGCCTCCTTTGTCATAGATTAGCTGACCATAGGTGCATGAGTTTACCTCTGGGCTTTCTATTCTGTTCCATTGATCTATATTTCTGTTTTTGTGCCCGTGCCATATTGTCTTGATTACTGTAGCTTTATAGTGTAGTCTGAAGTCAAGGAGTCTGATTCCTCCATCTCCATTATTTTCCCTCAAGATTGCTTTGGCTATTCAGGATATTTTGTGTTTCCATATAAATTTTAAGATTTTTTTTTGTTTTAGTTCTGTAAAAAATGCCATTGGAAATTTGATAGGGATTGCATTGAAACTGTAGATTGCTTTGGGTAGAATAGTCATTTTCACAACACTGATTCTTCCAATCCAAGAACATGTTATATATCTCCATCTGTCTGTGTCATCTTTGATTTCTTTCATCAGTGTCTTATAGTTTTCTGCATACAGGTTTTTTACTTCCTTAGGTAGCTTTATTCCTAGGTATTTTATTCTTTTTGTTGCAGTGGTGAATGGGAGTGTTTCCTTAATTTCTCTTTCTGATCTTTCATTGTTAGTGTATAGGAATGCAAGAGATTTCTGTGCATTAATTTTGTATCCTGCAACTTTACCAAATTCATTGATTAGCTCTAGTAGTTTTCTGGTGGCATCTTTAGGATTCTCTATGTATAGTATCATGTCATCTGCAAACAGTGACAGTTTTACTTCTTCTTTTCCAGTTTGGATTCCTTTTATTTCTTTTTCTTCTTTGTCTGCCATGGCTAGGACTTCCAAAACTATGTTGAATAACAGTGGTGAGCGTGGACATCTTTGTCTTGTTCCTGACCTTAGAGGAAATGCTTTCGGTTTTTCACCATTGAGAATGATGTATGCTGTGGGTTTGTCATATATGGCCTTTATTATGTTGGGATAGCTTCCCTCTATGCCCACTTTCTGGAGAGTTTTTGTCATAGATGGGCGTTGAATTTTGTCAGAAGCTTTTTCTGATCTATTGAGATGATCATATGGTTTTTATTCTTCAGTTTGTTATTATGGTGTATCACATTGATTGATTTGCATATATTGAAGAAACCTTGCATCCTGGGGATAAATTCCACTTGGTCATGGTGTATGATCCTTTTAATGTGTTGTTGGATTCTGTTTGCTTGTATTTTGTTGAGGATTTTTGCATCTATATTTATCAGTGATATTGGTCTGTAGTTTTCTTTTTTTGTAGTATCTTCGTCTGGTTTTGGTATCAGGGTGATGGTGGCCTCGTAGAATGAATTTGGGAGTGTTCCTTCTTCTGCAATATTTTGGAAGAGCTTGAGAAGGATGGTGTTGGTTTTTCTCTAAATGTTGGATTGAATTCGCCTGTGAAGCCATCTGGTCCTGGACTTTTGTTTGTTGGACGATTTTTGATCACAGTTTCAATTTCATTACTTGTGATTGGTCTGTTCATATTTTCTGTTTCTTCCTGGTTCAACCTTGGAACTTTATACCTTTCTAAGAATTTGTCCATTTCTTTCAAGTTGTCCCTTTTATTGGCATAGAGTTGCTTGTAGTAGTCTCTTAGGATGCTTTGTATTTCTGCAGTGTCCATTGTGACTTCTCCTTTTTCATTTCGAATTTTATTGATTTGAGCCCTCTCCCTCTTTTTCTTGATGAGTCTGGCTAATGGTTTATCAATTTTGTTTATCTTCTCAAAGAACCAGCTTTTAGTTTTATTGATCTTTGCTGTTGTTTTCTTTGTTTCTATTTCATTTATTTATGCTCTGATCTTTATGATTTCTTTCTTTCTACAAACTTTGGGTTTTGTTCATGCTTTTTTCTCTAGTTCCTTTACGTGTAAGGTTAGATAGTTTATTTGAGATTTTTCTTGTTTCTTCAGGTAGGATTGTATTGCTCTAAATTTCCCTCTTAAAACTGCTTTTGCTGCATCCCATGGGTTTTGGATAATCGTGTTTTTGTTGTCATTTATTTCTAGGTATTTTTAAATTTCCTCTTTGATGTCTTCAGTGATCTCTTGGTTATTTAGTAACGTATTGTTTAGCCTCCATGTGTTTGTGTTTTTTACTTTTCTTCCCTGTAATTTTTTCTAATCTCATAGTGTTATTATCAGAAAAGGTGCTTGATATGATTTCAATTTTCTTAAATTTACCAAGGCTTAATTTGTGACCCAAGATGTGATCTATCCTGAAGAGTGTTCCATGTGCACTTGAGAAGAAAGTGTAATCTGCAGTTTTCGGATGGACTGTCCTATAAATATCAATTAAATCTATCTGGTCTCTTGTGTCATTTAAAGCTTGTGTTTCCTTATTAATTTTCATTTTGGATGATCTGTCCATTGGTGTAAGTGAGGTGTTAAAGTCCCACACTATTATTGTGTCACTGTCGATTTCTTCTTTTATAGCTGTTAGCAGTTGCCTTATGTATTGAGGTGCTCCTATGTTGGGTGCATATATATTTGTAATTGTTATATCTTCTTGGAATAATCCCTTGATCATTATGTATTGTCCTTCCTTATCTCTTGTAATATCCTTTATTTTAAAGTCTATTTTATCTGATATGAGTATTGCTACTGCACTTTATTTTGATTTCCATTTGCATGCAATATCTTTTTCCATCTCCTCACTTTCAGTCTGTATGTGTCTCTAGGTCTGATGTGGGTCTCTTATAGATAGCATATATATGGGTCTTGTTTTTTATCCATTCAGCCAGCCTGTGTTTTTTGGTTGGAGCCTTTAATCCATTAACGTTTAAGGTAATTATTGATATGTATGCTCCTATTACCATTTTCTTAATTGTTTTGGGTTTGTTTTTGTAGGTCCTTTTCTTCTCTTGTATTTTCCACTTAGAGAAGTTCCTTTAGCATTTGTTGTAGAGCTGGTTTTGGTGGCGCTGAATTCTCTCAGCTTTTGCTTGTCTGTGAAAAGGTTCTTCCCTTTCATCACTTTAAATATATTGTGCCACTCCCTTCTGGGTTGTAGAGTTTCTGCTGAGAAATCAGCTGTTAACCTTATGGGAGTTCCTTTTTATATTATTTGTTGTTTTTCCCTTGTTGCTTGTAATAATTTTTCTTTGTCTTTAATTTTTGTCAATTTGACTACTATGTGTCTTGGTGTGTTTCTCCTTGGATTTATCCTGCCTGGAACACTCTGCACTTCCTGGACTTGGGTGGCTATTTCCTTTCCCATGTCAGGGAAGTTTTAGACTGTAATCTCTTCAAATATTTTCTCAGGACCTTTCTCTCTCTCTTCTCCTTCTGGGACCCCTATAATGTGAATGTTGGTGAGTTTAATGTTGTCCCAGAGGTCTTGTAGGCTGTCTTCATTTCTTTTCATTCTTTTTTCTTTATTCCCTTCCATGGCAGTGAATTCCACCATTCTGTCTTCCAGGTCACTTATCCATTCTTCTGACTCAGTTATTCTGCTATTGACTCCTTGTAGTGTATTTTTCATTTCAGTTATTGTATTGTTCATCTCTGTTTGTTCTTTAATTCTTCTAGGTCTTTGTTGAACATTTCTTTCATCTTTTCTATCTTTGCCTCCATTCTTTTTTGGAGGTCCTGCATCATTATTCTGAATTCTTTCTTTGGAAGGTTGCCTATCTCCACTTTATTTAATTGTTTTTCTGGGGTTTTATCTTGTTCCTTCATCTGGTACATAGTCCTCTGCCTTTTCAACTTGTCTATCTTTCTGTGAATGTGGTTTTTATTCCACAGGCTGCAGGATTGTATTTCTTCTTGCTTCTGCTGTCTGCCTTCTGGTGGATGAGACTATCTAAGAGGCTTGTGCAAGTTTCCTGATGGGAGGGACTGGTGGTGGGTAGAGCTGGGTGTTGGTCTGGTTGGCAGAGCTCAGTAAAACTTTAATCTGCTTGTCTCCTGATGGGTGTGGCTGAGTTCCCTCCCTGTTGGTTGTTTGGCCTGAGTTAACCCAGCCCTGGAGCCTACAGGGCCTTTGGTGGGGCTAATGGCCAACTCCAGGAGGGCCCACATGAAGGAGTACTTCCCAGAATTTCTGCTGCCTGTGTCCTTGTCCCTGTAGTGAGCCACAGCCACTCATCGTCTCTGCAGGAGCCCATCCAACACTAGCAGGTAGGTCTGGCTTAGTCTCGTATAGGGTCACTGCTCCTTCTCCCTGGGTCCTCATGAGCACACTTCTTTGTGTGTTCCCTCTAAGAAAGGAGTCTCTGTTCCCCCAGTCCTGTCGAAGTCCCGCAACCAAATCCCACTAGCCTTCAAAGTCTGATTCTCTGGGATTTCCTCCTCCCGTTTCCTGACCCCCGGTTTGGAAAGCCTGACCTGGGGCTCAGAACCTTCAGTCCAGTGGGTGGACTTCTGTGGTATAATTTTTCTCCAGTTTGTGAGTCACCCGCCCAGTGGTGACTCGTACTGTCTCATTGCGGCTTCTCCTTTGTCTTTGGATGTGGGGTATTTTTTTTGGTGAGTCCCAGTGTCTTCCTGTCATTGATTGTTCAGCAGTTAGTAGTGATTCCAGTGTGCTCACAAGAAGGAGTGAGTGCACGTACTTCTACTCCGCCATCTTGAGCCAATCCAATATTATCTATGTTCTTGAGGTTATTTACATTTACATCTATTGCATCTGTGTGGTGTAAATACTATATAATTGTGTGTTACTGCACACTTCTCAACTTTGTTCAGTGATACGGTGTCATATTGGTAGCTTGAAATAAGTCATGATAATATGGAAGTACTTATACCATAGAAATTGTCAAACACTACAAAGACGGTTTTTCTTTCTGGAGTGCTGGTTGTTAAATATCTATCAGCTCACTATCAATTAAAGGAGTCAAAATACTCTTTTCTCTACTATCTATTACTTCTACTGTACTAGAAGATAGGTTCCTTTAAACTAGCTATAACACAATAACAATACAGTTGCTTCTTCTACAATTTTTAAAATTATTTTTAAAATTGAAGTATAGTTGGTTCAAACAATAGGATGGCAGTTTTAAGTTACTGCTAAGAGATGACTGAGTTTGGATAGCTACATAGCAGTTTGGATAGCCATGTTCACAAGTAACCACAGTGAGAACAGAAAGTGTCATGGGACTACAGAGCAGGGAGTGGTTAACTGAGGCAGGCTGGATGATACCTCAAGAAAGAAAAAAGAAATATACAAATAAATACATAGTTTTCCTTTATACAAGGTGTACACACTTATAGAACATTGATTAAAATTAAATTCTATTAAAGGAAAGTAGAAAGAAAATGTTACATTTGGGAAGTATGTTGGACTCCTTGTAGGGAGTAGCCGTTTTCCCAATTCATAGCCTTTTAGGCAAGTGCCACAAAAAATAAACAACTGGAAGATAATTTAGGATACAAAAATAGCTCTAATTGTTTCACAAGTTATACTGATCTAATAACAATGCTAATAAATACATCTCAGAAGTGGAAATTTCTTATTTCCTTCTCCTGCAATCAGTCCATCATTGCAGTGAGTTAGCTTTGATTCATTTTTGCCCTTTATGCCACTAACAGCATACTGTAGTCTTCTGCTCTTGACCCTATGGTTTTTTAAAATTCATGGCCTCTGGCTTCTCTTCCTGTTTCTCTCCACTTCTGCCTACCTTACTATTGTTGTTGTTGTTGTTTTTTAATTGAGACATAATTGACATAAAACATTGTATTAGTATTAGGTGTACAACATTATGATTTGATGTATGTATGTATTGTGAAACAATTGTCACGTTTAGTTAACATCTATCACCACATATAGTTACAAATTTTTTTTCTTGTGATGAAAACTTTTAAATTTAGCTTTCTTAGCAACTTTCAAATATAAGGTACAGTATTATTAACAATAGTCACTATGCTGTACATTACATCTCCATGACTTACTCTTTTTATAACTGGAAGTTTGTACTTTTTGACCCCCTTCACCCATTTTGCCCACTACATACCCCCCTCCCTACCTCATATCTGTGACCTCAGTTTCTTTGGTTTTGGTTCTGGGTTTTGGTTTTTTTTTTAGATTCCACATATAAGTGAGATCTTATTGTATTTGTCTTTCTCTGTCTGACTTATTTCACTTAGCATAATGCTCTCAAGGTCCCTACATATTGTTGCCAATGGCAAAATTTCCTTCTTTTTTTTTTGCGTTACGCGGGCCTCTCACTGTTGTGGCCTCTCCTGTTGCGGAGCACAGGCTCCGGACGCGCAGGCCCAGCGGCCATGGCTCACGGGCCCAGCCGCTCCGCGGTACGTGGGATTTTCCCGAACCGGGGCACGAAACCGTGTCCCCTGAATTGGCAGGCGGACTCTCAACCACTGCGCCACTAGGGAAGCCCTTCTTTCTTTCTTTATACCACATTTTCTTTATCCATTCACCCATTGATGGACGTTTCAGTTGTTTCCGTGGTTTGGCTATTGTAAATAATGCTGCAATGAACATGGGGGTGCAGATATCTCTTCAAGTTAGTGTTTTTTGTTTCCTTTGGATAAATACCCAGAAGTGGAATTGCTGGATTATATGGTAGTTCTGTTTTTAATTTTTTGAGGCCCCTCCCTACTCTTCTCTTTTCCATAATGATTGCACCAATTTACATTTCCACCAACAGTGCACCAGGGTTCCCTTTTCACCGCATCCTCTCTAACACATGCTGTTTCTTGTCTTTCTGGTAATAGTTACTCTAACAGATTTGAGGTATCTCATTGTGGTTTTGACTTGCTTTCCCTTGATGATTAGTGATGTTGAGTATTTTTCATGTACCTATTGGCCCTTTGTACATCCTCTTTTGGAAAAATGTCTATTCATTTCCTTTATTTTTAATTGAATCGTTTGAGGTTTTTTGCTATTGACTTTTGTGAGTTTGTAAAATATATTTTGAATATTAACCCCTTATCAGATATATGATTATCTCATTCCATAGGTTACCTTTTCATTTGTTGATGGTTTCCTTTGCTGTTTTTTTTTTTTAAATTAATTTATTTTATTTATTTATTTTTGGCTGCATTGGGTCTTCGTTGCTGTGCACGGGCAGAGAGTGGGGGCTACTCTTTGTTGTGGTGTGTGGGCTTCTCATTGCAGTGGCCTCTCTTGTTGTGGAGCATGTGCTCTAGGCACGCAGGCTCAGTAGTTGTGGCACACAGGCTCAGTAGTCATGGCTCACGGGCTTAGTTGCTCTGTGGCATGTGAAATCTTCTCGGACCAGGGCTTGGACCCATGTCCCCTGCATTAGCAGGTGGATTCTTAGCCACTGCGCCACCAGGGAAGTGCTCCTTTGCTGTTTGATGTAGTCCCATTTGTTCATTTTTGCTTTAGTTGCCAAATCCAAAAAATCATTGCCAAGACCAATGTCAAGAAGCTTACCCGCTATGTTTTTTGCTAGGAGCTTTATGGTTCAGGTCTTATGTTCAAGACTTCAATCTATTTTGAGTTGATTTTTGTGTATTACGTGAGATAGGGATCCAGTTTCATTCTTTTGTATGTGGATATCCAGTTTTCCCAACACTGTATATCCTTTTCCCCCTTTTTTTTAGGAGTAACAAATATTTATTCAGAAGTGGATAAGTAACACATAGTCTCCTCCATCCGTTAATGCTGCTTCCTCTCCTTTTGAACAGAAGAGACACAGATGGGGAATGTATTATAGAAGAGAGGGAGTGGAGAGAGAAATAAGGGTCGGCTCACCACCTTCTCTTCTCTGATTTCCACAACATCCTGTAGAGCAGGGGAGGCGAACAGCCTCCGCCCTCCAGTGTATCATATGGCTATGCAGCAGACAGCATCCAGATGGCCAGGCAGCTGCAGCTGGGTTCAATAAAACTCTGTGATAACCAGAGCAGTTCACCATGGGAACAGGAGGGGAGAAGGAAAGGGAAAGCCACTCAGGCAGGATATTTACCACCCCTACTCAAAGCAGAGTCCAAGCAGTGATCTGACTGTCCTCAGCACCTGAGAAACCAGGTGCTACTGTCTTGTGGGTACTTTCTTGGGCCAAGAAGGGAAAAGCATAGGAGGAATGTCTTCCAGCTGCTGAAGAGAACTAAGTTTGTACCCATTCACACAGGGAGAATGGAATAAAAACAGCATTCTTTAAAGAACCAGAAAGTAGAGCACTGTCAGGCGCATTGGACTTCTCAGACCTGAAGGACTGAGCTGGTTTCCAACCCTGGGTTCTTCCTGCTTGACAGATTTAACTCTGTAAACATGAGTTTCTAAGTTTTTCTTCTTCACTGGGCTAGCCCTAAGCAGGTCAGAGAGGTACTCAGTGCCTCAGGTTCCCTTTACCTTTTTGGTTTGTGCCTTTCACAGCACTTGCTACTGATTTTGTAGAGCTCCCAGAATCCTCCTCAACTTGCTCCAGGTCTGTCAGCCTGGATTCCCATTACAGTCCCCCCCAAAAGAGCAGAAGACTAAGAGTGACACTGGAACAATTCTGTCTTGGTATTCAGGGGCTGTCCCTGGGTTCTACAGGATCTATCTCCAAATACAGTCACATTGGGAGTTTGGGCTTCAACATAAGTGTCCTGGGGAGACACAGTTCAGTCCAGAGTAGTACCCTAAGCCAGGATGAGCAAATGAAGGTTGGAGTTACTAGAGCCCAGTTAGGATAACTGTACAGATAGTGTTGACTGCTAGGAACTGGGGCCATGGATAAAAGGACAGAACAAACCTCTGGTAACCCTGCATGGAGGTAGTCACGAAAATAAATGTTTCAACTCTTACTCTACTCTCAGTTCTTCTGTTTGTGCCTTCCGTTGACTGCACTCAAGCAAAACCAAGGAAGGGAGCCAATTGGCCAGTCTCTATGGATCAGCTTTCTAAGGTACAGAGCAGGATAGAGTGTATGAAAAATGGATCAGGGCAGCCAGAGAGATCCAGCACACCCCTGTGCCAAGATGCTACCAAGAAAAGAGAAAAGAAGGAAAACCCTGAAAGCTTAAGCGTTTACTCAAAAGAAATTTATGTCCTCAGTAAAATAAATATAACAATAAGGTCTCATGGGGGTGTTAGATGGATTAAGGGAAGTAAAACACAGGCAGAGTTCAGAGTAGACTCCATATAGTCAGTACTCAGTAAACGTCAGCTATCAACGTTGTTAAAAAGGAAGCAGAACAACTTTGAAATTCCAGAATTCTTTAAATATACCAGGATTAGATACTTTTTAAAAAAGCTGAACAAAATTCTATTCTTTTTTGGAAGTACTTATATTTTGAAAATTTATTTCCTATTAAAAGGCTTAAACCAATAGAATTTCTGTTAAAGAATGCAAGGCTGCATACTGTGGTACACTTAAAAACTAAATGAAAACTTGACATTAACATCTTAGTGTAGAAGAACAGTTTCAGGTACCTGGTTTCAAATCAAAAGATTAATACATTTCCAAATTTAAAAATACCCTGTTATATTTAAACAGGCCTATTTTTATTGATTTTTTTAAATTAAAAATATAATTGCTGTTAGGATAAATGTTTATTGAATCTTAACTCAGAAGCTGGTTGTGAAGTTTAAATGGGATACGATATGTGAAAAAGAAGTTCTCAGTAAATGTGCTAGTCAAGTGTTAGTTATTTTAAGACTACATAATATACTAAATTGTGCAGGCAGCAGTTCAGTGCTATATCAAGGACTCTGCTGCATTATACTCTCAATAGTTCAGCAATGTTTACTGTGGTATATTTAATGTAACCTTTCCTCATGTTTGGGAAGTTCTGGAAGAGCTTCAGGCAAGTCCAATACCAGAAAGGACCAAGTCCTTACTAGGAGCCAAACATGAATTCAGTCAGATTCCAGAAGGTGGTGCAGAATACATATTTAAATATTTTAAATGATTCCTATCAGGGTATCTTTAAGTCCTTATAAACCTATTTCAAGTGGGTTCAGGAAGTTCCCTTCTCTAAGGCTTTCCTTCAGACTCTCCTTTCTAGCCTTCTGCTCTCCTCCTCAGGATTTTGAGAACTTTGGCCTCTTTTTCTCCTGTCAGCCTAGAGAGACCCACTTGCCCTTAAGACGCCTAGGTCCTTCACGAATGTTTTTTTCAGAGCGGAGCAGCGACAGTACAAACAACTCCTCTCCTTTTTTTTTCTACTTTATTTTTTTCTCAGCTCTGTTGAGGTATCATTGACAAGTAAAAATTGTATATGTTTAAGATCTAAAATGTACTTTAGAAATACAAAGTATTTGTATTTGTACATGTACAAAGTACATGTACTTTGTGAAATGATTCCCACAATCAAGTTAATATACACATCCGTCACTTCACATAGTTATAATTACCTTTTTTTTCCCTTTGGTGTGGTGAGAACACTTAAGATCTACTCTCTAAGCAATGGCAAGCATGTATACAATACAGTACTGTTAACTATAGTCACCATGCTGTACGTTAGATCCTAGAATTTAGTCACCTTAAAGCTGAAAGTTTGTAGCTCTCTTAATAATGTATTCCATTATTATGTTAAACTTCTTGATGTGCTATTTTATAAAAACACCTCATCCTTACAAGGCATGGGTGAAGATGGGAAAATATAGTGTCAGGAGCAGCAATCAGGCCCTAGCACATTAGCTCACACAGCAGCTTACAGAGGCACTCAGGCAGGCAATAGAAGAGGGGCTGGGCAGTGAAGGCAAGCTAGGCTTTATGCATCTGGAGATCCAGATAACCATTTCAGTAAAGGATACGAGTCCTACCTTGTGCTCTCCTCTCACCTACACATACTTGGTTAGGAATAGGAAATGTTGTCAAGTCTGCATCAAGATAGAATGAGCAGAAACAAGGACTCTAGTGGAGAAGGCCAAGAGACAAAGGAGGCTCAGTTTCTCTACAGCTTTGAGCAACTATTTTAAACACAATTGCATAATGCAACAAGTTCCATTTAAAAATTTGCCTGAAATTCCATGTGTAATTTTTTTAAATGAAATATTTCAGACACTGACGACAGTAATGTAATCCTCATATGCTCACTAATGTTATTGCTTTGCCATGTATTTCAGGTCTTTCTTGTCTTTAAATAAATAAAGCATATCTGATGAGCTTTTAATCCTCTTTGTACCCCTTCTGAGTTCTATTCCTTCCTCCCTTCCTAGAAATAAACACTGTTTTGAAGATTACTTCTGGTCTATAATTTTGTATTTTTCATACATATATCTATTTCTATAAAAGAATACATAGTATTTTTTGGTGTGTTTTTAACATTTAAACAATATTACCATAGCAATCTGAAAGTTCCTTTTTCACTTAACATTATGTGTCTGAAATCTAACCATGTTGGTACATGTAGCTCTTGTTCATTTTTAATGCTGTATTATGTAACTGTATTTGAATATAACAAATTATCTCTACATTTAATTCTGTATTCCATGCCTAGGTATGATTATATCATACTTTATTGATTTATTGATCTACCTGTCTTACTTTATTTATTTATTTATTTATTTATTTATTGCGGTACGTGGGCCTCTCACTGTTGTGGCCTCTCCCATTGCGGAGCCTAGGCTCTGGACGTGCAGCCTCAGCGGCCATGTCTCACGGGCCCAGCCTCTCCACAGCCGGGGCACGAACCCGTGTCCCCTGCATCAGCAGGTGGACTCTCAACCACTGCACCACCAGGGAAGCCCCTGTCTTACTTTAATAAGTACCACACTGTCTTGATTACTATGGCTTTATTTTAAGTCTTGAAATCAGGTAATGCTGATGCTCCAAAATTGTTGTTTTCCAAAGTTGTTTCGACTATTCTAGGTCCTTTTCATTTCC
>NW_006775759.1:765355-792781 GCF_000442215.2 Lipotes vexillifer | reverse complement strand
TCCCTACAAATTTAAATTCACCTAGTCAATTTCTTTTGTGAAAATCCATTGGGATTTTGAATGAGATTGCTTTGAATCTACAGATCAATTTAGGGAGAAGTGACATCAATATTGAGTCCTTCAATGCATGATGAGTATTTTTTCATTTATTTAGGTCTTCTTTCTGTCAACACTTTTATAGTTTTCAGTATTGCTAAGTATTTTATGTTTTTTAATGCTATTGTAAATGTTTTTAAATTTCATTTTCCAATTGTTTGTTGCTATATTTAGAAATATAATTGATTTTTACATATGACATTGTGTATTATCAGGTCAGGTATTTCAGAACCACTCAGCTGGGCAGTTCTGGGTCATGAAGTTGAGGTCAGATTAAGGCTGCAGTCATATGAAGGCTAATCACCTTGACCTTGTGTAGATCGTATGTTTATGCTTAATAGGAACAATCCAAGTTTTAAAATCCTTTCTAATATGCAAGATGCAACTTCCACATTTTGTTTCCCCTGTAGGTCTTCCTGGGCCTTGGTTTTAGTCTTTGTCTGAGTAGGTCATGATTAGACTTTACTTTAGGCTAAAGTCCTTATTCTTATGGTGTGGCCTTTCTGGTGTATCAGGTGGATACCTGGGGTATTAGGAGGTATGAATGGGATTTCTACCCCAGAAGGGCTAAATCTCCAAAGTTCCCTCCCACTGCTCCTCCTCTAGCTTTGCTTGTCCCCTAGTATCTCTGTTCTGATATTAACCCAATAGTAACTGAAATCTGGTAATCAATCCTATCATGGTTCTTCTCTCCATATGTATAGCTCTGGGCACTTTACTGTGGGTTCGTGCCCCGGTCCGGGAAGATCCCACATGCCGCGGAGTGGCTGGGCCTGTGAGCCATGGCCGTTGAGCCTGCGCGTCCGGAGCCTGTGCTCCGCAACGGGAGAGGCCACAACAGTGAGAGGCCCGCGTACTGCAAAAAAAAATAAAAAATAAATTGTTAATTTCAATTCACAATTCAGTACCATCAGTTTAAAAGGAACTTCCCCCTTTAGAAGCTGTATTGTATTTTTAAAATAATATTTTGATGATCCCTGAGATCTAAAGAGAAGTTTTGGCTGTATGTATTTAGTTTACTGATCTTTACTCAGGGAATCATATGTATACATAGACAGCTAAGCCAAAAATCTATTTAGAGTCATTTGGTGCTACATTTTCTGATTAAGTTCACCAACAACAATTGATAAAACAATCCATCATCCCTGAACTACAGAAATGATAAAAATAACAGTAGTTCCAGCTTATTGAACATTTAACTGCCCTTTTCTAACCATTTTAAACATTATAGCAACTCTGAAAATGATTTCTAAGTTTTCATTCATAAAGACACTAAAGATTAGAGGTTAATTTCTCCTAGATTGCATGCTAGTGAATGGCAGAGCCAGAATTTGTACCAGCTTATTATGACTGCAAAATCTGTGCTTTTAATAAGTACACAATAGTTTACTTGAATGTTCAACAAATCTAGAGTTCAGTCCTTTATAACCCCTATAACTTTTCCTTTTTATTAACATGACAAATGAAAACTGCATTTTTTAAACAGTTGTACCCTTGTTCTCACATAAACTTATTTTTTTATTTTTAAAATTTTTATTTTATATTGTATAGTTAACAATGTTGTGTTAGTTTCAGGTGTAAAGCAAAATGACTCAGCTATACACATACATGTATCTATTCTTTTTAAAATTCTTTTCCCATTTAGGTTATTACAGAGTATTGAGCAGAGTTCCCTGTGCCATACAGTAGGTCCTTGTTGTCATTGATCACATAACCTTATTTTAATAGCAAATATTTAAATATAGAATTCTAATTACATTAAAGATTATTTTCAATTATTTCTTAGTTCTGATAGGATAAATATGGGTTAGGGAAAATGGCATTTTGATATTGCCTTAACTTTCTTGGTTGGTTTCTCTTGCTCTGCCTTTCTTTAAAATTATTAAAGAAAATCTAAAATATATATATATTTTAACATCTTTATTGGGGTATAATTGCTTTACAATGGTGTGTTAGTTTCTGCTTTATAACAGAGTGAATCAGTTATACATATACATATGTTCCCATATCTCTTCCCTCTTCGTCTCCCTCCCTCCCACCCTCCCTATCCCACCCCTTCAGGCGGTCACAAAGCACCGAGCTGGTATTCCTGTGCCATGCAGCTGCTTCCCACTGGCTATCTACCTTACGTTTGTTAGTATATATATGTCCATGTCTCTCTCTCGCCCTATCACAGCTCACCCTTCCCCCTCCCCATATCCTCAAGTTCGTTCTCCAGTAGGTCTGTGTCTTTATTCCTGTTTTACCCCTAGGTTCTTCATAACATTTTTTTTTCTTAAATTCTATATATATGTGTTAGCATACGGAATTTGTCTTTCTCTTTCTGACTTACTTCACTCTGTATGACAGACTCTAGGTCTATCCACCTCATTACAAATAGCTCAATTTCGTTTCTTTTTATGGCTGAGTAATATTCCATTGTATATATGTGCCACATCTTCTTTATCCATTCATCCAATGATGGGCACTTAGGTTGTTTCCATCTCTGGGCTATTGTAAATAGAGCTGCAATGAACATTTTGGTACATGACTCTTTTTGAATTTTGGTTTTCTCAGGGTATATGCCCAGTAGTGGGATTGCTGGGTCATATGGTAGTTCTATTTGTAGTTTTTTAAGGAACCTCCATACTGTTCTCCATAGTGGCTGAACCAATTCACACTCCCACCAGCAGTGCAAGAGTGATCCCTTTTCTCCACAACCTCTCCAGCATTTATTGTTTCTAGATTTTTTGATGATGGCCATTCTAACTGGTGTGAGATGATATCTCATTGTAGTTTTGATTTGCATTTCTCTAATGATTAATGATGTTGAGCATTCTTTCATGTGTTTGTTGGCAGTCTGTATATCTTCTTTGGAGAAATGGCTATTTAGGTCTTCTGCCCATTTTTGGATTGAGTTGTTAATTTTTTTGTTATTGAGCTGCATGAGCTGCCTGTAAATTTTGGAGATTAATCCTTTGTCAGTTGATTCATTTGCAAATATTTTCTCCCATTCTGAGGGTTGTCTTTTGGTCTTGTTTATGGTTTCTTTTGCTGTGCAAAAGCTTTGAAGTTTCATCAGGTCCCATTTGTTTATTTTTGTTTTTATTTCCATTTCTCTAGGAGATGGGTCAAAAAGGATCTTGCTGTGACTTATGTCATAGAGTGTTCTGCCTATGTTTTCCTCTAAGAGTTTGATAGTTTCTGGCCTTACATTTAGATCTTTAATCCATTTTGAGCTTATTTTTGTGTATGGTGTTAGGGAGTGATCTAATCTCATACTTTTACATGTACCTGTCCAGTTTTCCCAGCACCACTTATTGAAGAGGCTGTCCTTTCAAAATCTAAAATATTTTTTTAAAAAGGTAGATAGAATATGATTTTCTATGAATGTATACATATCTGCAGCTCATGAGCTGACTTGTATGATGCCACCCAAATCCCCTTGCCCTATACAAGTTTATTTTGAAATATATCTCAGATAACATGTCATTTCATCTACAGATATTTTAGTATATATCATGAAATTATGAGAACTATTTTTTATTTTTACTTATTATTTTTTTAAAGAAGATGTTGGGGGTAGGAGTTTATTAATCAATTAATTAATTTTTGCTGTGTTGGGTCTTCGTTTCTGTGCGAGGGCTTTCTCTAGTTGTGGCAAGCGGGGGCCACTCTTCATTGCGGTGCGCGGGCCTCTCACTATCGCGGCCTCTCTTGTTGCGGAGCACAGACTCCAGACGCGCAGGCTCAGTAGCTGTGGCTCACAGGCCTAGTTGCTCCACGGCATGTGGGATCTTCCCAGATCAGGGCTCAAACCCATGTCCCCTGCATTAGCAGGCGGATTCTCAACCACTACGCCACCAGGGAAGCCCCGAGAACTATGTTTTAAACATAACTTATTAAACTAAAAATATTAATAGCAATTCTTTCAAAATCATCATTCACTCAATATTAAGTTTGCTGATATGTGTATGACTCTGTGTGTGTGTGTGTGTGTGTGTGTATACGCAAGTGTATTCACATATTCAAATCAGTATCTAAATAAGATCCATGGCATTAGTTTCCTGGGCTGCTGTAACAAAGTACCAGAAACTGGGTGGCTTAAAACAACAGAAATTTATTGTCTCACAGTTCTGGAGGCTAGAAGTCTGAAATCAAGATGTCACTAGGGCCATACTCCCTCAGAAATATGCAGGGGAGAGTCTTTATTTGCTTCTGTTAGTTTCTGGGTTTTGCCTGTAACCCCTGGGATTCTTTAGCTGCGTCACTCCAACCTCTGCCTCCATTTGTCACATGGCCAAATTTTCCGTGTGTACTTCTGTCTCTGTGTCTCTTTTCCTCTCTTATAAGGACACCAGTCATTGGATTAAGGGCCCACCCTACTCCAGTATACCCGTATCTTAGTTACATATGAAACAAGCCTATATCCAAATAAGGTTGCAATCTGAGGTACTGCAGGTTATGTCTTCAACATATTATTTGGGGGAATACAATTCAACCCATAACATCCACGTACTACAATTGGTTTACATTTTTTATATTTCTTGTAAGTTTATTTTAGTGTATAGATTACTTACTCCTATTTCTTTCCTTATTCATTGCAATTTATTTTTGAAGACATCTGCTTGTTTGTCCTGTAGAGTTTCCTACTGTATGGATTTTGCTAATAGTATTTGTGGGGGATAGCTTAACACAGTCACCTGTGCTTTGTCTGTGTCCCAGAGCTCGATTTCTCAGCACAAGCACTGTTGGCATTTGGGTCAGATAGTTCTTTGTTAAAGTGGGAGGCTTTCCTGTGCCTTACAGGATGTTTAAAACCATCCCTGGCCTCCATTCATTATATTCTAGCAGCACGCTCTCTGTTGTGGCAACCACATAGTTCTCCAAATACTGCCAAATGTCTCCTGGGGGCAGAATCACCCCCCCCTCCGCAACAAGAGAGGCCGCGACAGTGAGAGGCCCGCGCACCGCGATGAAGAGTGGCCCCCCCCCCCCCCCGCCCCCACCACTAGAGAACCACTGACAAAAGTCTTGATGATATCCAGGTTTAGTTTTTTGGCAAGATTGCTTCATAGACAGAATTAGGTGCTTCCATCAGGAGGTACATAACATCTGATTGTCTTTCTGTTATACAAATTAGCAGCCATTAATAACCATTGTCTTGATCTGTTTATTTCATAATGGTTATAAAATGGTGATGTCCTACTTCTATCATTGCTTTGCCCTGGCCACATAGTAGCTGGAATACTTCCTTAAAGAGAAACTTCCCTTCATCAACTATTTGTTTGGTAACCCTGAGATACAGTTCTAATTGGAAAGATGGATAAATGATGATTTCTCTTTACCAGTTTTCAAAATAATGAACTGGTTCCCTAGCATCACCCAAAGGGGAATGATAAATTTTTCTGAACTATTATGAATTGAAGGATTAAACATATTTGATATGTTTCAGTCCAATGCAATTTTATCTTTACAGCTGCTCAAAATGCTCCATAGTTTGATAGGTCTCTGGCATTCTCTGATTACTACTTTCTAATATGAGAAGATGTTCTAGGTTCATATTGCATATTCTCTTCACTGACATTCTCTAAGAGTCTGGACTGAGTCTCCTTTACTCTCCACTCTACATAACCTTCCCGGGGCGAAAGAACACAGCTATCAATTTTTTTTTTTCTTTTTTCTGAATCCACACACTTCACTGATACATACTTCAATCAGTAATATTGGTCAAAGGTAGGGCAATTGAGAGGGATGGTGGAGGAAATCTTATTGGAAAGTGCATGCCCTGATTAAAGGCATTAAGCTTCAATAAAAGCACATAAACACTGATGGTTCAAGGAAAGTCTTAGGTCAGCAGGCACCAGTTTGCAACCTGTGCTATATAACCTGGCCCTAGCCTGATGTGATATTAAATATTGTGAAAAATATGTTTCAGAGATTTTATATTTTGTTGTTTTCTTCTGAGGAGTGCTGATCATCTTGAACTTGTGTTGGCTTATTTTCACATTTTACAGGTGTGGATCTGTGGAAAGCCAAAGGTGTTTTCCTTCCTCAGGCTCCAGTGGGCTCACCTTTGAAATTCTGTTTCTCTGTAGACCTTATACTGCTTTTGTTTAGGGTTGGGTCCTGATTAGGCCCTTACTCTCATAAGATGCGGCCTGTCCCTCAAACATTATCTCAGCCACTTGCTCTCTCACTCATTATCTGCGTGGCAGCTCATTGGTGTTCTCCTTAGACCCTTGACCACACCAAGGCCTTTTTCGCCCTCAGAGCCTTTGAGTGTGCTGTCCTCTGCCTGGAAAACCCTTATCTCCACCTTTTACTGGGTATCAGTCTCAACTTCACCTCCTCAGAGAGGACTTTACTAGTTTTTCTATATAAAAAGCCTCCACCCATTCCCCCCCGCTACCGCACCCTTTGCCATATTAACCTGTTTCTTCCATAGAATTCGTCATGACTTTTAATTTGTTTACTTTTGCTTTGTTTCCCTCACTAGAACATAAACTTGAACTCTTTGAAAAGAGAAACCAGATTCTATACCATGTATATTTTTAAACTCTGGAGCCTATTACAACATTTGGGGCAGGATAGGAATTTAATAAATACTAGTTGACTGAAATAATAAATGAGTAGAACATATATAATGCTTTTATTGATTCAGCTTCTTCTTACATAACGATTGAATATCAACCTGAATTGATATTCATTGAATATCAACCTGAATTGAACCATGGCCAATTTTGCCACCTAGGACCATTTTTTTTTAACATGAAAACCATTTTTCTGCCCACCACCCTTGTCTTTTCTCCCCTTTACCTAGGTTAGGAGACTTTTAGATCTCAACTAGGCTTTATTTTCCTTTCCTCCAGCAGTCTGAGTGACATGCCCCTAGAAGTTCCAATAGCATTCTGAGCTTACTCCACATAAGGCAGTGTTAGGTGGTGGCTGGATCCAAATTGCCTTAATTTGAGCCATGTTACTTACTACTACTCATAACTTTGGGCACTTTAATTTCATGTTACTTCACTTTCTTTTTATATAAAATAGAGCTAGTAATATACTAATCTAATTGTGTATTAGGAAGATGAAATCAGATTGTGTAGGTCAAGTGCTCAGAACAGTTCCTGCCACACAGTAAGAACACACAATTTTTAGCTATTATTTTTACACAGTAACTTCCTGTTAACTTATCTCTTCCTTATACATACTGAAAATTCCTGAAAGGCAGAAATACTGTCCTATTCACTCTTGATTCCTAAGCATCTGATACAAAGCTGGGTTTTATATTTACTGAATTGATTTCCTTCTCTCTTCTCCCTTCAAGCCCTCCAGATGGCTCCAAACGAATCTCTATTCGTGTTTTCCCACTACTTAAAATCTTCCCACTGCCTTCAGTTTGGTCTCTATGTTAAAAGGGCAATCAAAGACCAAGACACCATAGATCTGTACTTCTCTAAACTTGCCATAAGTTTGTAGTTTTTTATGTTTTTATGTCTATAACACTGTTACTTTTCTTGTTTTTTTGTTCTTCAAAATTTTTTTCCCTTGTAAACTCAGTTATGGAGCAGTGAAGCAAAATTACATTTTCATTCGTTGGACAACGAACTTTAAGCAAGTTTCCTCGAAGATCTTACCATATCATGTAAAATAATTTTTCGTCACTTCTGTAGTTTTAATTTCTCAATAGTCTGTTTAAATCAACTGTGTACCCTAGGACCTCGATAAATGTTTCAATCAAATTTATGTGAATTAAAAAGCTATTTTAAAATACAATATAATTCCCTTCCCCAGTTAAAAACGAAATTAGTAGGCTTTTGTGACAAGTGAGCTGGTTGTGTCCTGTGCTGCCTTTGGGTAAGCCTGTAGCACCAAACAAGAAAGTACATCCGGTACCTAGTGTAGAAAGTGGTGGCCGCAAAGGGACTGGCCCAGACTTGTCCTAAATAAGTATCCAATTTCCAGAACTGAATCAGGTGTCCCACGGAGCGACAGAAAGCAGCTTTGCCTTGAGGCTGGAAGCTCCGTTAATAGGCGCTTCAGGTGAGTAACCTGAGCCACCTGGGAATACCCAGCGCAGCTGGCTCCCCGTAAACTTGAGAGACTTTTATCACTAGAAATAGAACTCATTCCAGGGACTTCCGGGCTGTGGGGGGCGGGGCAACGTGCTGACGTTACGTCACGTTCTTGCCTGACCTGCCACCCCGCCCTCTCCGCACTGTGACGTTCCCAGGGAGGAACGAAGCGTAAACAGCGCAGGGCATTTTGGGAGGGGGATTGTTTCACGCAGGAAGCAGGCTCCATTTTAGCGCCGCCCGCTGTCGCCATCTGTTTCCCTTCCCTCCCAGTTACCGCCTCCCGTCCCTAAGCCCCAACGGGAAGGCTGGGCCTGGGGTGGGGGAGGCAGGAGTCAAAGGAGGAAAGGGGAAAAGGGAGAAAGGGAAGAAGTGGGGAGAAAGGGTGAGTCGGGAAGGGTGAGTGGTAGAGGCTAACGTGCGAATCGCGCAAGCCCAGCGGACGGACTGACGGACGCGCCTGTGCTTCTGCTGCCGCGGCTGCGGCGCCCGCGCGAGTCGCGTCGAAGCGACGGCGGCGGCTGCGGCGGCAGCAGCGGAAACAAGAGGGGAGCAATGGCGGCCGACAGCCGAGAGGAGAAAGGTTAGTGCGGAGAAAGGTGTTGGGCGGAGGCGGGGCTCGGGACTGGGTCGACGGAGCCGTGGTTGTCGTTGTGGGTAGGGGAGGTTAGCTTCCTCCGCGCGGAGCCGGTCTCTCCATCGAGACGCTTGGACTCATTGGAAAAGACCAGGCCTGCCCTTTCGTCCTCGGTCTCCATATAACCTAACACTTCATCTAGTCTTGGATTTTTCTTTAATCCTAATTCCCTTCTTCATTTAACGTTTATGTGCCCTGGGCGCGGCTGAGAGTAGGCCTGTTCTGAATTGCAGGCCCTTAGGTTTATTTCCTGGTAGTGGTATGCGGATGTAATGCGTATCTTCAGAACAGCCTTTTCTGTTAGGCTGAATTTCGAAAACCCTTAATACCCTTAAAGCTGGTAATCTACTAAGTAAGCATATTTAAGAAGTGGTATAGGTAGATAATTTCGCGAAATGTCTACGAGTAACTTATGGCTGTTCTATTAAATAGGCAAAGTGGCAAGAATGGCCTGTTTGGTTCCTCAGATACTTATTTTGGAAAACGTGATGTTTGAAAAGATGATTATGTGATTTAGGCCAGGCAGGAAAAATCCTGGCCACTATTGTGATAGACACACGTTGTGCGTAGTTCCTAGAGGGTACAACCAGGAACAAATGGATATAATTTGTAGAGAGTCGGAGGGCTACGGTTACTTTGAAATATGGGAAGAACTGATGTTGCCAGAATGAAATGTCATGTCTTTTTAAATACCGACCTTCCAAGCCCTGGAAATGTTAATGTAGATCCTGAATCAGTACAAGTCTGGAGAGTGGTCTAGATTGGATGGTACGTTAAAGTTTTTTACAACCCTAAGATTACCATGATAGATTTGGCAAGGTTATAGTTGATAAAAATCTGGCCAGCTGCTGTCCTGTATTTTACGGATCTACTGTTTTGTGTGGCCAGTTGATTTGGGGGAGGGAGGATTTGTTAAGTGGGCTGTAGAGTCAAGTTCCATTAGACTTGTGACCTCTCATTTTTCTCCTTAAAAGAGTCTTCATGAATCAGTGAACTGCTCAATAATAGGGACAGGCTTGGGCAACGGAGTGGGTGGGAATATGTTTAAGATATGGCTCCTATCTCAAAGCAGCTCGGTGATTAGGTTTTAGTAGTTTAATTTTCCTTCCTTAAACGAATCCTAAAAATCCTCTCCCTTCCTTTTGAGAAGTCCAGAAGGAATGTGATCATAGGATTGCATGGTGTTAATGAATAAAAGAAACTGCTTTTAATTAGTAGTAAAGTAGTATTAAGTAGATAATTTTAATCAGGAAGAATTAATTCAGTCAACATTTGATTGTTTCAGAGTGTAATCTATGATCTGTGTGTAATGGGAGTGGGTAGTGGTTGTGGTGGGTGAGATGAGCTAGATAAAAAATGAGTAAAAGCTCAGTACTTCTCAAGAGTTCAGTGTCTGTTAAGGTGAACATAGTTGTAAGTCAGTTATGGAGTAGACACAGTATTGTACACGGAGGAAAAAAAGTAGGTGATGTTTTAAAAATTTTGTTTTAGAAATGGATTTAGTGATGAAAACGTCTAAATGCATAAACTTTGTAACTATTATTGGGAAGTAGTAATGCCTCTTATTAGCAATACTTAGGATAAATTGTCCAGCTAAATTGTCCAGCTTCTGAAAGCCCTCACATTTGTGTAGTTTTTAAAAAATTAATTTTCGTAATTCAGCTTCATTTCAGAATTTATGATGTAAGTACTTATAGTTTAAGATTGTCTCTAGTTTACTGGGAAAGCTAGCAGATACATACCTACTGGAATTGCTTATTTAATTTTGGAATGAGCAGATTTCTAGAATAACCCACTTTGCATGTATGGAAACTGAGGCCTAGGGTGTCTCACTTTCTTGATCTTTGTCAAACAGCTAGAATAATAGCCAGAATTAGAATTAATGCTTGACTCTTTCTTTTCATGTTGAACGAGGAAAAATGGGAAGCTAAGTACTTATTGTCATCAGTAGGATGACAATGAAACACTAGGAAATTATAAGGTAAGCCCTGTCACAAATCTTAGACGTGTCACAAACCTTAAGTCCTTTCTTGAAAGATTCCGTAAGTGGTGTAAGATCTTGATAAGAAATGAGTTTAAGTTGCAGAAATTTGCTATAAATCACAGAGCAGTTCCAAAACTTTCAGTTATAAAGTCCTTGGATTATTGGGCTTTGCACATTAGCTGTGTAATAAACAGACATTACCGTCTATAAATGCTTCTGTAATACCCATACCTAGAAAGTGAAGCCTATAACTGGAGAATTTGCCAGCTTCCTGATTCCTGTGGTGATTGTCCAAAAAGTGGATGTGGAAGATGTTGGAATGTTGGTGGTATTAACTAGTGTTAATTGCCATTTTTCTATGTTTTCCATTATAAACACCTGGTTTATATTTTATTTCTTAAGCTCTTAAAAATTTCTCTTTGAAGAACAATTGTACAAGTTTAATGTATCTAAAATGTGGATAATGAGGTACCACTTTCGAAAGTAACATGTTTTCTGCATTACCAGACTGGAAGCTCCATGAAGGCCAGGAGTATGTCTGTCTTGTTTACCAGGTTCCTGGTGTACAGTAATTATGTCTCAGTGCCTCGAATAAATGATTTAGAAGATTGTAAGTCATTAGCTCAAGGTTGGACTTCATTAATGACTGACTAGTTATGACTAGTTATGTGATATTTGCTATTGATGTCCAAAGTTAAGAGTTTCCCAGTTTAAATTATATACGTACACACACTCATGCAGGCAAATACATATAAATATGTATGCATGGTTATATATACACACATATATGTATATACACACTGTAGCCCTCACTATAGTAAGTCCTTAGGGTTAGATTGACTTGGTCCACTTTAGTCAGGGCTTTGTAAAGCATAGAGTGTGCATTTGATATTCCAATATATTTGTTTTACCCATAATAGAAGTAGGACAAAAAAATTACAAATGCCTTCCTCAGACTTCAATTGTATGCATTTTGGAAGACAGGAAATTTGGATGGGATAGGAAATCCAAGTCTCTACACTTCTTGAAGAATGACGGTTTTGAGTGACAGAAAAGTAACTGAGAGACTGGTCTAATGTACAACACAACAGAAGGGGAGGCTCCAGGAAATCTTGCTACATTGCCAAACCCGACTAAAGCTATATTAAGTGAATTAAAATAGAAACTGTAATGTATTATGGTGTCCTGTATTGGAAAACAAAATAAGTAGTATATTTAAGTCCCCAGTTTTTTTTTTTTTTTTCTTTAAATATTTCAGGTCTTAGTCTGATGCTGGATCCTGAAATAAATAGTACTTTGTATCTCCTGACCCAGAAGCTTCCTGGGTCAAAAAAATGAACTGCGTCTGAGATAAAGGTTAATTTTCTACACTGATATCCCTGGAGTTAAGGTTTGTGGCCTTCCTGGGCCAGGAATTTCAAGGTTGAGGTGTAATTCTGGTAGAGTGGAAACAGCATTAAATTTGGATTCAGAACTGAGATTTAAGTCACAGTACTTTAATTCTTTGGGCTTCATTTGGGATATTTTTTGTTTCCTTGTTTTGCTTCCTATACCCATGGATCTGTTCCTCTTTCCCAAAACTCAGTTTGTTAATAATATCGATAGTTTGTGATGATAACTAAGATTATGCTTGCTTAACAAGTGATGATAATGAAGTCCGTATAAAAACATCATATATTGTGAATGCAAAACGTTCACGGATTATTGCATTTCCATAGAGGAATCAAGCTAGCAGCAGCCTGCTTTGTTTTGTTTTTAATTGAGGCAGCATTTAAAAGACAATTTCAAATAAAAATCTGAATTTGGGAATCCTCTTGAAAATTTGTAACATCCGACATAGCACTTGTATTCCGTCAAGGCAGTTAATCCACTTGAGTTGAGTAGGCTTTAGCATTCCTACTCTTCCACAAAGTATCATATATACTAAAACTGAAGTTTGGTGTTCCTGTGCCTCAGTGTCTTGAACCTTAAATTTTTTTGCAGTTATTTAACATCAGTGTTGTTCAGGAGTTGTGGGTTTATATGCATTCTAGGGTCAGGCAGATAAAGTACTTACTTAGTACAGTAGGTAATGGTGTGTGTTAGGTTATAGACAGTAAAGGAGTAAGCATGGTATATGTTCAGGCAATATTAGTAAATACACTGATGTATGGGGCATAAACCCAGATTGTCTCATGCAAAACTATGACATGTTACCTTCTCTGTGTCTTAACAGAAGACTATCAGGACTGCTCCATCTGGTTTTTTTCAGATGGGAGTCTGAGCCCTAGTGATCAAATAGTCTTTTTTTTTTTTTAAATGTAGGGTCTGGATTTTTATATTAAATCCTTGGCGCTTTCAAAAACAAAGCATCCAAGAGCTAGATTCATCCTACAGGCTGTTAGTGTATAACTTTGAATGGATTTGAACTTTAGCTGTAAATGGAAATACTGTTTATTTGTGTTTCATTTGAGTTAATTTGTTGCACTGGCATATTGTGGAAAAATTGATTTTGTTGTGGTATCTAAAACACAATTTTCAGGGTTTTAAAAGGATTTTTTTAAAAAGACTGTATAGTTCTTTATATAGACTTCTCAAAAAAAAATGAAGTGCTTTAACTGTAGAAATACTGCATTTGAGTTATTTTTTATATAGAATTCTTAACCTGGCATTTGCTAACCTTTGTTCATTTTATTGCTAATATTCTTAAGGTCCTGCTGTCAAACTACTGTGAAGAAATTGTATATGTACATATCACTATACAGAATAATAATGCTAAATTTCAGGATAAAGTGAGTGATTTAAAACACTAAAGTAGTTTAAAGAGAGTCACCCTAGAGAACCGGTGAATGTTACTTTATCTCTTAAAGACATAGTTATTTCTTTCTAAAAAGGATATGCCAGTGATAGATTAGTCTTTAATAGTAGTAGCTTCTGAGACTACTAAAATAATCTTTCTTTATAACTAATTCATTTTAAATTGAAAACATGAATTAAAATATATACAAACTCCTTTCTCTAGCCAATGAATGAAGTGGTCAGAGGAAGCAGCTTGTTAGCTTTATAACCCAATACTATGAACTCTCTCCTTTTTAAACCAGATTTTGGTTTTTAAGAGTACTCCTTATATTTATAATTAAAATCCCTAAGTTTAAGCAAAACTAAGCAGGTGGTGGTAGTTTTGAAAACATCTATCAAGTATTTAACATTTCAACCAACAATAGGTGGAGTCCATGGCTCCTCTCTTTGAACCTGAGTAGACTTTTGTGATTGTCTCTGAATAAAATACTGTGGCACTGTTGCTGAGCTTCTGCCTAAACCACCATGAAAGAGGTCAGCCTACGCTGAAGCTGTCATGGGGGAGAGTGACCATAGAAAGGAGTGCCCTAGGAACCCCAGCTGTTTTGAGTCTTCCCAACCAAGGTATGTGAATAAGCAAGCCTTCAGATGATTCTAGCTAACCCTTAACTGCAGCCACGTGAGAGACCCTAGTTGAGCCTCAGAACCATAAGCAATAATAGTAAATTACTGTATTGTTTTAAGTCACCAAGTTTTGGGGGTAGTTAAACTTACAGCAGTAGATAGTAGGAACATTTATGCATTTGTCTTATTGAGAAAAGAGGGTTTTATTTTATGTGCTGGACCAGATTTTGTGTATCATGTACCCTAGTCATTAACAAAAGGTTCAGAAGCATCAAATAACTGCCCGTCCACCCCCTTCCCTTCCCCAAACACTGATCTTTTTATTCTAAATGCCTCTTTTCAGAGGTGAAGAAACTGGAGCTCAGACTGGGACTTTCCTAAAGATACCTAGCTCTTAAATGATGACCTGGATTTTCTTGCTTCCAAATACAAATTTCTTGCTCCTATGTATCATATTTCAGCAAATATATAAGCGATTTCAGTGGTGGAGAGAAGTAAATTAAAATGTGATCTTTTATATCGGGGTCAGATAGAAAATAATATTTTAGGCTTTGTGGGCCACATAAGGTCTTTGTCATATATTCTTTCCCTTTTTAAAAAACACAACCTTAAAAATGAAGAAACCATTTATATCTTGCCAGTCAAAAATAGGCCATGGGCTCAATTTGTCCTGCAGGTCTTATTAGTTGGCTGATATTGTGATAAAACCACAGTTAGGTTTTGATGTCATAGACTATAATATGGATAAAAATTTGTAGACCATCAAGTGAGGATGTTATGGTTGATCTTAAAGTAAATTTAAGGTGCTATAATGTTGGTAATATGGAGCTTTCTGGTGCACTAATTTGGAATTAATCTACTAGTGCACATGACCTTTCAGTGATACTTTGTAGTTTTGTTTTCTTATATTTTGTTTAAAGATGCTTATTTTATAATAGCCAGGACATGGAAGCAACCTAAGTGTCCATCAACAGATGAATGGATAAAGAAGATGTGGCACATATATACAATGGAGTATTACTCAGCCATAAAGGGAAACAAAACTGAGTTATTTGTAGTGAGGTGGATGGACCTAAAGTCTGTCATACAGAGTGAAGTAAGTCAGAAAGAGAAAAACAAATACTGTATGCTAACACATACATATATGGAATCTAAAGAAAAAAAAGGGTTCTGATGAACCTAGGGGCAAGACAGGAATAAAGACGCAGACATAGAGAATGGACTTGAGGATACGGGGAGGGGAAAGGGGTAAGCTGAGACAAAGTGAGAGAGTTGACATATATACATTGACATTGACATATATACACTACCAAATGTAAAATAGATAGGTGGGGGGAAGCAGCAGCATAGCACAGGGAGATCAGCTCCTGCTTTGTGACCACCTAGAGGGGTGGGATAGGGAGTGTGGGAGGGAGACGCAAGAGGGAAGAGATATGGAGATATATGTATATGTATAGCTTATTTACTTTGTTATACAGTAGCAACTAGCACAAAATGTAACGCAATTATACCTCAATAAAGATGTTAAAAAAAAAAAGATGATTTTAATGTCCCCCATCTGATTTAACCGTAAATTTAGAAAACCTGAACTCTAGACGAGTGAATTTGCTCAACTTGAATTTCTGAGCTTCTGTTTCTTTATCTGCAGAGTATTGGATCTAAAACATACCTTGTGTGTGTCATGTATGATATGTGTGAAAGTGATAAAATGTTAAAAAAGCAAGTATTGATTAATATTTTAAAATTTTGTAGATGCTTTCTAAAACTGCAACCAATCTTTGAATTTGACTAATAAAATTATTTGTTAAAGCTTTTTAAGACAGTAATACCCTTTTTATAGGGAAACCATGATTTAGGCATATCTGAAATTTAAATTGATGAATTAACCTGCACAGTTATTTCATTCTGTGTTTAGCATGTCTGGATTTAGCATGTATAAAAGTTCATGTGAATGTTCAGGCTTTTGAAGTGGATATTTCTAATCAAGAACTAGTGATTTCATGAAAAGATTTGTGTTGCACTGTATTTACTTAATTGCCTATTTTGCTGTCCTAGTTCTTTTTTTTTTTCTTTTGCTTCTACAGATATCTTATTTTTCAAGATCTGTTGGACCCACTTTTTACTGACTAGAGAGCTTTGACCTAAGAATCATTGAATATCTGAAAAACTTGGGTTTAAAAAAATCAAATTGTATGTTTTTATTTTTTATTTACAACATAACGTCCAGAAATTGTGTTTGCCACCATTCAGGTCTTGAGGGAATTTCCTCAGTGAAAACATGAACCCAGAGGATGAGAGAAGCCTTTTTGGTTGGCGTATCTTTATTTTCAGTACCATTTAAGAAAATAAGTAAACAAAAATGATAACAGTCTGTATAGTATATATTCATTTTAGAAAAATGGTAAAGTACAGAAAAGCATTCTTACCACTCAAAGAAATCAGTTACGATGCTATTCCAAGCATAGGTAATTTTCAGTGTTTTTTTTTTTTTTTAATTTTTATTGGGGTGTAATTGATTTACAATGTTGTGTTAGTTTCAGGTGTACAGCAAAGTGAATCTGTTATACAAATACATATATCCACTCTTTTTTAGATTCTTTTCCCATATAGGCCATTACAGAGTGTTGAGTAGAGTTCCCTGTGCTATACAGTAGATCCTTATTAGTTATCTATTTTACATATAGTAGTGTGTATGTGTCAGTGTTATTAAGTAGCAGCAGTGACTCCAAGCACAGACGAAGATGCATTGTTACCTTTTCCATATCCTGTGTAACCTTGCTTTCCTTCTTAATATGCCTACATTATCTGTTTTAGTTCTCTTGAGTCACTGATTTCTGTCACTCTTGGGGGATATTTGAATTCCATCTAACCTGTTCATAGACCTCAGGTTAATAATCCTTGCTGTAATTTTAGTGGGCTTTCCTTTTTGGCTGGAGCCGTGATACAGTTGTCCTATCTCATCAGTTTTTATGATTTTATACCTCTCTTTACGGCACCTTAGATTTGGAAAGATATTTTTTGATGCCAGGATATTTAGTGTTCAAAACATTTACCATTAGCTTTAGTGCCTTATTTGAAAAAAAAAATCAGTTTAAAGTAGTAAATACATAGTTGCATGTATTTCTAAGACTTATTTTGTCCAGTTGGACTGGGTTGGGGGTACGGAAGGTGATGGGGTGATAAAACTGAGTTCTAAATTTTCACGATCATTGACTGTATCAATTACAGTCAATAGTTTCCTTGTCTGAACAAGTTATATTTTTATAGTCCATGCCAGCAGCCTCAAATGTTTTTGATTGTGTACCCCGTCAGTAATTTTCTTTTTTTAACTTACTTGAACATTATTTCAGACAAACAGGATAGCTGTAAGGATAGTACAAAGAATTCTTTTGCTTTTCAGCCACGTTCCACAAATGTTAACATTTTTACCACATTTGTCTTTCTAACTCATTCTTTCTCCCTCTTTTGTCAGTTGTAGACATGATGCTTCTTTGCTCCTAAATAGTTAAGTATGTATTTCCTAAAAAGTAGAATTCTCTTTTACTTAACTGTATTACTATCAAAATCAGGAAATTGACATTGATACTTGAATCTACAGACCTTGTTTAGATTTCACTAGTTTTTCAGTTGTCTCAGATGATGTGCTGTGTCAGTTATTTTATCTTTTAGTCTCCTTTAATCTGAAGTATTTCCTTTTGTATTTCATGAATGAACTGTGACATTTTTGGGTGCCTCTAAATTTGGGTTGGTTTGATGTTGGTTTACTCATGTATAGGTTTAGGTTTTGCATAGGAATATCACAGAATTTTTCTATTCGTAGTGCATCATTCCAGGGGATCCATGTTGTTGATTTGACCCACTGCTAGTGATGTTAATCTTGATTGCTTGGTTAAGCTGGAGTGTGCCAGATTTCTCGACTGTACAATGGTAATAAGTATTCTGTCCGGAGTACACAATCTTTGATAAATGTATTTTTATTTAAAAATTATACACATGTATTTTAATTATTGTGCACATTTTAAAGCAGATACAAAAATTAGACATTAAAGGATGAGCTACAAATGCAGAAGGTCTCACTTTTTCTTTTTGTACCCCAGTATATCCTTTCATACCCTATGAGATATATACTCCTGGCTTTGTAGACCAGAGCTGTGCATCATATCCTTTACTTTATATCGTTTTATAGGAATTATTCTTGTCTCTTGATCCTGAAATAAAAGCTCCTTGAAGGTTATGTTCTAATACTTCTGTAGCCTCAACACAGTAAGTACTCAGAAATAAATGCTTAATGTTAATGATTTTTCCCTGTTACTTTTTAATCTTTTGCTTCCAGATGGAGAACTTAATGTTCTAGATGATATTTTGACTGAAGTACCAGAACAGGATGATGAACTCTATAATCCAGAGAGTGAACAAGATAAAAATGAGAAAAAGGGTATGTAAGATTTCTATTTTTGTTAAAATAACAAAGTAGAGATCAATTTCTTAAGAAAGAGTCTTTGCTTTTGTACTTGTTCCTTGAGGCACTTACCACCAAAAGCACAGTCATAAGAAGCAGTGGTACACAATTCCATATGAATGAGAGTAATATATTTTTTTCCAAACGTGTGAAATGTCTCATGTATTTATTCCAGTGTTTGAAAGCTGTGTTTTCTTTATGATTAACTTCGGAGTAAAGGTATTTCAGAAGACATTTTAAAGAAATGAGGCTTTTATTCTCTGATATATTTACCTGTTAAACTTTGGTGAAATAAGTCTAATACCCAAATTCTTATATATATTTTTTTCATTGTATTTTTAAGGTTCAAAAAGAAAAAGTGACCGAATGGAATCTACTGACACAAAGCGACAAAAGCCTTCTGTTCATTCAAGACAATTGATTTCTAAGCCACTGAGCTCATCAGTTAGCAATAACAAAAGAATGGTTAGTACAAAAGGAAAGTCAGTCACAGAGTATAAAAATGAGGAATATCAAAGATCTGAAAGAAACAAATACCTAGAATCGGAAGATTCGTTTGTCAAGTAGTGCCTCCAGAGAATCTTATAAGAGTCAACCTGAGAAAACGTGTTTGCGGAAAAGGGATCCTGAAAGGAGGGTCAAATCCCCTACACCAGATGGTTCTGAGGTAGTAAATATTATTGCAGATATAATACAGAAAGCAGTTCTTTTTGAGGCTAGAACTATTTATTCACTCTGACCTTGTCTGTTATATGACTGCTGATTCCCTTTTTCTTTAAACATCAGAGAATTGGGCTTGAAGTGGATAGACGTGCAAGCAGATCCAGCCAGTCTTCCAAGGAGGAAGTGAACTCTGAAGAATATGGCTCTGACCATGAGACTGGCAGCAGTGGTTCTTCTGATGAGCAAGGCAACAACACTGAGAATGAGGAGGAAGGGGTGGAAGATGTGGAGGAAGATGAAGAAGTAGAAGAAGATGCAGAGGAAGATGAAGAGGTGGATGACGATGGAGAGGAGGAAGAGGAGGAAGAAGAAGAGGAAGAGGAGGAGGAGGAGGAAGAGGAGGAGGAGGAAGAAGAAGAATATGAACAGGATGAGAGAGACCAGAAGGAAGAGGGAAATGATTATGACACCCGGAGTGAGGCTAGCGACTCCGATTCTGAATCTGTTTCCTTCACGGATGGGTCTGTCAGATCTGGTTCAGGAACAGATGGATCAGGTACTAATTTTTATATGTAAAGGTTTGTCTTTTTTTTTTTTTTAAATTGTTTTTTTTCTTGAACATGTTTAAATTGAATTATAAAATTTTTGAGGCAATGGGGGGGATGTTAGTAAGACTGTCCTGTGATTTTTTTTTTTTAATAGTGTGCTTTTGAGTATTATAAATGCACTTGAATAAGATTTACATATCTTAGTAAAGGCATTTCCCAGCTACAAATTTATTGTATTATAAATACACTAGTCTGATTGTTTCTCTATAAGGAAATGTATTTGAGGTTTTAATGGTATAAATTCTTAGATTTCCATACTAGTCAACAACAGCTTATTTAAACACTGATGTACTTGAAGTATATTCATATGGAACCTGTCTGCTAGGTATTACAATATTTTCATGTTAAATGCCTCTAGATTTCCATCATGTGGCAACAGAAACCAAAATAACTTTCTTTTTCTCTTGGGAGCACAAACTTTTCTTTCATTTTTGTACCTGTGGGTTGACTGATGGACAGGGTCTCCAGAGGGCTGGGTGTAAAGGTACAAGATGGAAAATAAGAGTATAAAATTATTGTGGAGAGACTGGGTAAGAGGCATCTTGGGTCATTCCTTCAATGCTACATGCCCTGCCACTTTATCTGACCCATGAGACTTGAATATGAGAATGGTAAATAGTTGCAGTCATTAGACTGAGGGAGCCCTCTTTTGGAGGGAAGTTCAGAGGGTAGAGCAACGAGAGGCCAGGGTACTTAGAGACCGCTGGTCACTCTGTGATGATTATATTCATGGCTGCCTTATGTAAAGATGCAGCCAGATCTCCTACATAGGCCAAATGTACTAAATATTGGAATACAAGAAAAATTCTGTTCTTTTGATATATATGATAGTTAAATGTCATTATTATAGAATTTTATCATTTTAGTGTAGTACATTGTTAGTAAATCATATTTTTGATATAGTGTAAATGATAAGAGCAAATGACCAGGTATTTTCTAATTGGCAGCTGAAGTGCTTCTAGCTTTTGCTCATTAGAGTTCTAGGTTTGGGAGTTTAGATAGGTTTTGACAGGGAGTTAAAGAGTTAAACTGAATAGATGAGTAGTTGGGTTTGATATAAAAAAAAAAAAACTTGTGGAATCTTTAATTCTACTATCCCATCATACTTTTTGCAAACTGATGGGATATACGTTTTATAATTTATGATAATGGATAGAGAACAAAAATTGCATTGGCAATATGAATGAATGTTCATTTATTGTGGAGAATGTGTCAAACCTGTAAAAGTAGGGAACATTTTATTATACGAATCTTCTTTTTGGTGTCCATGTTAAGCACGATATTTCTTAGACTTGAATGTTTATCCTGTTTAAGTCAAACGAGGGAGACATATAAATACGTAGGGCCTGAAATAATGTATATTTTTAATAAGTTCCTAGATGCTGATAGCTTAACAAGATACTTATTCATACTTTATGTTTTTTGTGGATTAGACATTTCAGATTGAATGGTAGCCAATAGTTTTATAAAACCTGGATATTAAAACTGTTAAGAGACTTACTGTTATAAAAGAGATACCTGCCTGGAACTCTTACTTTCCATATTAAAGGAAAATTTGTGGCTTTTCTTTGGAAGAGCTCTTATGTGGAACATTTTTTAAAGACTGTATTTAGTATGCAGGACATTATTATTTTTATTTTGGAGTGGTTTCTCTTTATAATGTGTGAGAGAAAACCGGGGTGGATCTGGAACTCCACCAGAGGTAAAAAATGTTTTTAAAGATTTTTAAATACAAGGGATCACAGTTTAGTTTTTGTGTCTTGAATTTTCTATATTCCAGTTTATTTTACCTTATTTTTCCTCAAAATTTCAGTAATTTCCTTATAAAAGTGACACACTTGGTGGTTGTTAAAGGTTTATTTGTTAGATGACTTTCTTTTTTTTTTGCGGTATGCGGGCCTCTCACTGTTGCCTCTCCCGTTGTGGAGCGCAGGCTCCTGACGCGCAGGCTCAGCAGCCATGGCTCACGGGCCCAGCCGCTCCACGGCATGTGGGATCTTCCTGGACCAGGGCACGAACCTGTTCCCTGCATCGGCAGGCTGACTCTCAACCACTGCGCCACCAGGGAAGCCCTCAATTGTTTTTTTGACCTGAGAATAATAGTCGGGAGAGGAGATCATAAACTTAAGAGCAGTGAAGGTTATTTATACAAAAAAGATAAAAAATCCTTGGAGATTTTTCATGGTAATGCTATATCTAACATTACATAAAAATTGTTGGGCGAGATCTTACTTCTGCTTCTATTATATTTCCTGCATCTTTTTTTTAAAAATAAATTTATTTATTTATTTTTGGCTGTGTTGGGTCTTCATTGCTGTGCGCGGGCTTTCTCTATTTGCTGTGAGCAGGGACTACTCTTCGTTGCAGTGATTGGGCTTCTCGTGGTGGTGGCTTCTCCTTTTGTGGGGCACGGGCTCTAGGCAAGTGAGCTCGGTAGTTGTGGTGCACGGGTTCTAGAGCGCAGCCTCAGTGGTTGTGGCGCACGGGCTTAGTTGCTCTGTGGCATGTGTGATCTTCCCGGACCAGGGCTTGAACCCGTGTCCCCTGCACTGGCAGGTGGATTATTAACCACTCCACCACCAGGGAAGTCCCTGCATCATCTTGGTGAGAGATTCTTTTAGTACTTAGAACCATAAAGTATTATTTTTAAACAGCAGCAAGAGATGTATTACCTTTGTGATCAATTTCTAATGCTTATATCCCTAACTGTTCAAAGAGGAAAAGAATAAAAGAAACATGCTAGAATTTTTGAAAGAAATAATTAAAAAAAATTTTTTTAAACAGTTATTTTTCTAATCTCTTTCATGTACATGTCATACTCATTGATTCAATGAATTCAGTTCCTTCTGTGTGCCAAACACTATATAAGAATGTGTAGTCAGTGAACAAAACAGACATAGATGAGAAATAGATTTGGGATATGACAAAAACTCCTGTTTATTATCTGGGCAAGATTCTCAGTCATTTTATACTAAAAGGCTTCAGTCTATTCTCTTGAAGTCTTATAGTTTACCCTGAGGGAGAGGATTTTAAAACTTAAAGGTCAGGTATCATTCAAGGCCAACAAACCTGTAAATAAATGCTTTTCTCTATAGCTAGTTATATAAATTTCATTATGTTCCCAAGTTGCTAGCTTTACATGGGCCTGGCTTTGTAGTTGTGCCAATATGTACTGCTTTGCCTTTCCTTTTTGCTTTAAGTTAGGAAAATCAGCATCATTTACAAGCTTCTTGTTAACATCTATTTGGAGAAGGAATTAGTAGTAAATTACAAAGGGAAAAATGCTTAAACTAAAAGAAAAGGAACTTTTGTCCTTGGAGTTTTCCATCTTTAAGCTAGTTTAAACCTAGAATCCCCTTTCAAGAATAGAAGTATTTCTATTCCCTTGCTCATGGCTTGTACTTTGAAGTTAGAAACTAGGTTCTGCCACTCAGGAACTGTGGGACCCTAGCCAAGTTGCCTAACCACACCACTTAAGTTGAGGTTTCCTTTTCTGTAAATGAGAATAATGGGTATTATGTATCTCATGAGTTTGTTATGAGGATTAAGGGAAATAATTTATTTAAAGCTTTTAAAATAGGAGTTTGTATGAAAGATCATTGATTATTAGTTTTCAACATTCGGTTAACTTTTATAAAAATAAGTATATGCATTTTCTCCCATCATATTCCTTCTAGCTGAAAAGTAAAGGTGCTTATAGTGGTGTAATTAAAATACCAACAGAGACAGGAGAGTCTAATTCCATTTTAGGCCCTCATTTATATGCTTCCAAATGAAGCCTGAAATGGTTCTTATAGGTAGTGCAAACCTCTTCCGTCTACTGAAGATTCCCAGCTTTTTAACAGAAATACGTAGACTGTCACTGAGATTTTAGAGATAAATTTTAAATTGAATTTGAAAATAAGCAGTAATTCAGGAAGGAAGTGGTCAGGAAGAATGGAATTGAAGATACAAAAGCAAGCAGTGGCAACCAGAAGGGAGTCGCTAATTTACTATAGTGTAATTAAAAAAAAAAAATTTGAAAGGCTTTGGGTTCTGGGGTTCATCAGACATCGAAGATAGAATCAGAGTTGGAATTGTGATGAAGAATGATGGTATACTTTTTAAAAAGAGGACTTAAAACAGTGGTTCTTGGTTCATAGAAGGGAACACTGTAAATTTAATTGAAAGAAAAGTTGTGTTTGCTTTGCAGAAGTTTTTTCCCTTTTAAAACTTTAAGACCTTTTATGTATAGGATAAGTAGTTCTTAATTATAGCTGTGTATTTTTATTTGATTAAGGTTGGTGGGAGAAATAACAAAATGTCCTTAGTATTTGAACAGTGTCTGGATTGGAACATCTTAGGAAATGAGGGGGTCAGGAAGGATTAGTAATGAATAATACTTAGGGATTATGCAAAATCCAGATGCATGATGATACATTCTTGTTTGATTAACTGTACCTATATTGTAATGTTTTTAAAAATCTTGTCTGAATTCTTTTTTAGATGAGAAAAAGAAGGAAAGGAAGAGAGCTAGAGGCATATCTCCTATTGTTTTTGATAGAAGTGGAAGCTCTGCATCAGAGTCATATGCAGGTATTCTCATTTTACTTTTATTTGTGATCATATCTGACTGATTCTAATGTAATCTGCTGTAAAAAGTGTGTGGAAGCTGTAGTTTAGCGTGAACTTGTTAATATTCATTAGTATTGATTTCTGGCATGTTCAGTGTAATAAATCTAGAGGAAACTAAGCTTTTTCTTATTATTTTAATCCTGTTCTGTTACTGCTTAAGTGGAATTTCACTTTTTTTTTCTTGGAAGATGATGATTCAGTGACTAGTTTTCTGAGTGAGAAACTGTTCAAATATTTTTAAAAACATCCAAACAACCCAAAAAGCAAAACACTCGTACACATTGAGAAGTATTTTTTTTGTGTGTGTGGGTGCGCCAGGAAGAATAATTTGTCTTGAATGAGAACTTTATGTGACAAGACTGTAGAAATTTTGTCTTATCTCTATTAAAGCTCAATCTGAACAAATGTACTTTGGCTAAATACAGGTTCAGAAAAGAAGCATGAGAAATTATCATCTTCCGTTCGTGCTGTCCGAAAAGGTATCATTTAAATTTGAAATTGTTTTCATTGCATGCTTCCTTAAAAGTCATTATTTTGCCTTATTGGTTCTCCATTAATAGTTGGTTTTAATGTAGTAATGTTCTGATATATTACATTAAGGGGAAAAAAAATAATTTAGTCTTACACAGAGCTCCATGTTCACTTCTTACTGGGTATCTTTTAGAACAGTAGCAGACATTTTAGGACATCTTAACAGTTTTTGGACAGAGTGGATGGTATATATATTTTAGTAGCATAATGGTCTATTAGTAAATTTTAAATGATTAATGTGATAAAGATCTATAAAATTTATAGCCATTTTCCCACTTAAAAAATATAGATCTGATATATTAGAACATTACTATATTAGGTTTGCCTTCTTGCAAAATGCTGGTGTCTTTCTTAGCTTTGCTTTATTATGTGTTGTGGCTTAGCTTTCTAGGTTGAATGGGTGATTATGAATTTTAAAAGTTCAGCTGGGTTTTGGAGGGCTGATTTCAGTTAGTACAACTTATATCCCTCTGTGTGATAATGGCCTCTGTTTAATCAATTTGGATTTCTTTTTTTCAGATCAAACCAGTAAACTCAAATATGTCCTACAGGATGCGAGATTTTTTCTCATAAAGAGTAACAACCATGAGAATGTGTCCCTTGCCAAAGCTAAGGTATTAGCATCAGTTCTGTTGAAATATCCTAATCTTGAAAATTTAAATGTGAAGGTGGACTTGAGTATCACTTGAGTACATGACATACTGTAATTTTCATTAAAGCTTTAGAGATCCATAGTCCGGTTGCCATGTAGGGTCTGCTTTTTTGACTGGTTAGGCAACCTAGTAGTAATTTGAGTTTTCTTTTAACTCTTTTGAAGATGAGTTTAGAAGTAAAAATATTCAATATTTGAAGAATATATAATTATACATTGTACTGGAAAAGCCGTGTTTCTTTGGATTTTTGTGTTTCTATACTCAATTGCTAGTTTATTGTACTAATAAATTTTATAAAGTTTTTTTTAGTTAACCAGTTTTGTTTTATATTGCTGCTTGTTTTACACCTTGAGATTTTCTTGAATTCTTTTCCGGAGAGTTTCCTTTACTTTTAGAAGTAAGACCACTTGGATTTAGAAGAAAAGGGAAGAGTTAGTTTTAGTTTAAAGCCCCACCCTGGGCTTTACAAAAGGGATATGCCCAGTTGCTATAGGATGTCGTAAGGTTAATTTTTTTAAAAATGTTTTTGTTACAAAAATGCATCTACTTTTTATACCAGCTATTCTAATATTTTTGTACTTTAGTTTTAAGAGAGTTTCTACTGGCTTTGAGAAAGTTAAAACTAAAGTTAAACATTTTTTAAACTGTATTTCTGTCAATATTAGTAATCCTATATTTCTAACTTAAGTTGAGGGTTACCCACTAAATTTTACAGATGGAAGGAATAATACACTAAATAGTGGAAGTTTATTCTGTTCTTTAGCTGGAGTGGATTTAGGCAGAAGTAGTTAAGCACCTAGTGAGAATGAGGTCTAGTATGTATCAGCAGATTAAACTGAATTAGAGGTTCTGGTTTACATTACCATTCCAGCCTCTTAATCTTTCATGATCAAAGAATTGTTTAAAATGCTTTGGAAATAATAACTATGTTCCAGCTCTACATGAAACACAGGTCTCTTCAGTAAAACTATTGATACATGAAAATTTGAACTTAAATAGAAAGAAGAGAGAAATGCTAGAAACTTGACAGAAATTCTTCACATGGATTTATTAACATGATCATTTTTAATTATTTGGTTATTCACAGTTTTTAAAGAAAAAAATGTACACATTGTGATTCACCTTCAAACAAAATGTTTTTACTACAGTAAATGGTTCTGACTTTAAATTGTAGGTGATTGTTTTTATTACCTAAAATTCTAGCCCATATGATTTGATTGCCTCCTGTCCCCATGTGTTTACTAGTTGTTTTAATGATTTTGTTAAGGTTGGTAATTTTCTCCATTTTTCCCAAGTTTTTAATAGATTATTCCATTATTTTGACATACATTATTCATAAATATCCTATGAATAAATAGGACATATATTCATTATAGCTTATTGGTAACTTTGGTCTTCTGCAAATGTAATTGGAAACATAAAAGATTTACATTAATTTCAATCTTTGATCTTTACATCATTTACATAGGGTGTATGGTCTACACTGCCAGTAAATGAGAAGAAATTAAATGCTGCATTCAGATCTGCAAGGAGTGTTATCTTAATATTTTCTGTGAGAGAGAGTGGAAAATTTCAAGGTAAGAGTAAAAATAATTTGGATATGTAAAATCATTAATTATATTTGCATCTATATATTATGTTGTGATTTATTCCCCTAGGATTTGCAAGACTTTCTTCAGAATCACACCATGGAGGATCTCCTATACATTGGGTACTTCCAGCAGG
>NW_006775759.1:760201-765342 GCF_000442215.2 Lipotes vexillifer | reverse complement strand
AGGAATGAATGCTAAAATGCTGGGAGGTGTCTTTAAAATTGACTGGATTTGCAGGTAAATTACACACTTCAGTGTAGATAATTAAAGTTGCTCTTGTTTTGAATGGGCTACCAGTTGAGAATAATGTTAAAACTCCACAGTTATTTAGTTTTAATTTATTATTCTAATTATTTTCCCCCTTATTTTGGTGTCATTCCTAGGCTGATTGGGATCTATAGAGTTTATTTAACAATGTTAAAAGTAAAAGTAACATTAATATGCTTAGATTGTATTGTTCACCACCTTTATAATCTAATGTAGAATGCATAGGGCAAAGATTTTAGTCAAGAGTTTTATGTATTTCATTTGTTCTCTGCATTAGCATTATGGCAGTAAATTTACAAATCAGACAGTTGCTTAGGTTATTTAGCACATGTTTATGTTTAGTGATTTAACATGCCATTTTATTACTGTGGAGTGGGAAAATAGTCACCCTTTGACTTGGCTAATATAACATTTTGGAGGTGACTAATTTAGTTGTGAACAAGTAGTGTTTTTTAAGGAAGTTAGCAAATCATGTTAGTTGGCATTGTGACCTTTTGAAACTGCAGTAGTTAAGATTTAAATGTTTGTTAGAAAAGTAGACTTACTTTGAAATCTGAGTTATTTACCACTTTTTTTGTCCTTACTGAACGATTGTACATTGTTTTAAAAAAATGATTAAAGAAGTCAATTTAGATGATACAGAGAGACTTAACACTTCAGCAAATGGATAGTCTCTTGTTGAGAACTGCAAAATGGGGCAGAAGGCAGAAAGCTTTTATAGGATAAATAGTAAAGAATAAGAAACAGACAAATAAGAAAATATCTGATTGGATGGGGCCACACAGTCAACCTTGTTTGGGATGAGGAAGCCCAGAGTTGGCATGGCGTTTGGGGATTGACTGACTGGATATATTGCATCTCTGGTCAAGTGGAGCATTTACAGGGACATGAAAGTTAGCTAAGTTTCAGTTTGCTGGCTTAGCACCTTGGACAGGAGTGGCTCCATCTTGGGCTTAGAAAGCTATTTCAACAATATGAAAAGCTAATTATTTAAGTGAACTTTATATGGCATGCACAAATCTACTACCTGTAAAATTAACTTTAGCTAAATAAGAATTATCTGAAAGGGACCACATGGATTTTTTTGTATCATTTAGTCGGCTTAGGTGGATTTTTGATGAGGATAGAGGAATTGGATAAGAAAGAAAAATGTTGTTCATATTCAGAAGGCAAAGTAGCACAAAGAAGAGACATGAAATCAGAAACCATGGGGTAGGGAGTGTGAGTGGGGTGTGTGGATGGGATAGGGAACCACCTTTTTAATAAAGCAGATAGTAAAGAAGAACAAAAGGCAAAGATGGGTAGTAATGTGGGCCAGCCTAAGGAGTTAATAAACCTTTGCTGTGGGACAGTGAGGAACTATGAAAATGGGCAATGATACAGCAGAGATAGTGTATTAGGTTGATGTTTAATAGAGTAGCAAAAAGCTATATGCGCATATAAATATATCACCATTATTCATCCCGTAATTACTTTTTTTTTTAAAATAAATTTATTTTTATATTTGACTGTGTTGGGTCTTTGCAGGTGGGCTTTCTCTAGTTGCAGCTAGCAGGGGCTACACTTCATTGCGGTGCGCGGGCTCCTCATTGCGGTGGTTTCTCTTGTCGTGGAGCACGGGCTCTAGGTGCACAGACTTCAATAGATGTGGCACTTGGGCTCAGTAGTTGTGGCTTGCAGGCTCTAGAGTACAGGCTTAGTAGTTGTGGTGCATGGGCTCAGTTTCTCTGCGGCATGTGGCATCTTCCCAGACCAGGGTTTGAACCCATGTCCCCTGCATTGGCAGGGGGACTCTCAACCACTGTGCCACTAGGGGAAGCCCCCTGTCATTACTTTCTATAGGGAAAAATTAGAAGCCATCTAAATTCTCTCATAGGAAATGGGTTAAGTAAATTATGGTTTGTCACTTAAATGTAATACACAAAAATAATTGTCCATGTAATAACATGGAAAGATGCAACAAATGAAAGGATACATAATTATAATGTTGGAATGCATTGTTAGGGTGGTGAGACTATAGATGATATTCCCATACTCCATTGTACCCAGGGTTTTTATGTATAGATTTATAGTTCTTAACTTCTAAAGTTAAATCATAATCAAAATTATAAAATTTAAAAATCTGGTGGCAGTTTATAGGGAAGACAAGGTGCCAATTATTTCTTAGCGGAGATAGACATTTTTACTTATTTTTTTGGATGGATAACTGTAAAGGCCAAAGGAGAGATTTGTTAAGTCTATGGTTTTATGACTAGAAACATTATTGGTGTCACTGGAAAATATTTGGAGGTGATGCTTTTTTAGGAGAAAAATAATTACCTAGTTTTAGATTGGTGGTAGCAAATTTTATTTTGAATGTTACTTGTTTTATGAACCTTCATTTTCAGATTATTGATAAGGAAATTTGTTTCTTAATTTTAGAAGATGAGTTTAATTTATTCACAGATTATCATCTTCATTTTCTTCTTCATTGACTTACTGGCTCTTTTACTAACTCATTTGAAATATATATAGCTAGCATCAGAAGAGGTACAAACCCAAATAGTCCATTCTGCTAAGATTTTGTGTAAAATTTTGTGTATTAACGTTTTTTATTAGTTAAGTAAGTTTTAGGTTTACCTGGAAAGAATATTCTTAATTAAAAAAAAAAACAACTAACTTTTTTTTTAAATACTCGTAAGTGCATTAAAGAGTAATATTAAAATACTTCAAAGTTCTGAGGGGGCACGTGTTCTTATTACATTGACATTTCTTTGAGTAAGTCACTTGAACTCTAAGTTTTCTGTGTGAAATGAGAATTACATTTGACCTTTAGTGTTAAAAGGATGAAACTTTAATAAGTATAAACCCTGAAGGCTTTGCTATCAGTAATAGTAACTGCTATTAATATATTTTCTTTTCAGATATGATAGTTGTTAGAGTTTTATTTAAGCACCTTTTGGATTTAATAATAACTAGCCTTAAGTTTTTTGAGGTGTGGTCCCTGTATCACCTGCATCAGTAGTATCTGATTATTAAAATGCAGAATCCTTACATGCACCTCAAACCTGTAGGCATACCGGAGTTTAAAACTAGATGGTGCATGATAGCAAATAGGAAAGGAGGCATTAAAAAGTGACTTAAGTTGCCGCTGGGAGTTAGATCAAAATAAGACTAAAATCTATAGAATGTCATTCAACCAGAATTAAATCTACTGACTATATTGTATTTTAACCTCACCTCTTTCTTGTCCATTCCAGATAACCCATTTCTCTTTTCTTTCATGGTTTCTCGATATTATTCCTTTTAGTTTTAATGACCAAAACAGCTATCAGTACATAAGAGCCTCTGTACAGTTTCATGTTCTTTTGTTAAAAAAGCCCCATTTTCTAAGCTCCTTAAGTCAGAGAATCACTGCCATGTTACCTAGGGTATTCACAGTAAAGACAATCATCTGTAGGCTTTTTCATTACATGTCTGCTCAAAAGCTGATTTTTAGGATGCCTGCTCTATAATTGTGATGACCACAGATGTGCAGTTTCTCTTAGTCTTAATCTAAGCCCTGTTTTTCCTAAGGCCTGATAGTTCTCTGTGCTTTTCAGTCTGGGATTAATTTGTCGAAACAGTGGGCAGAGGTTTCTAGAATCTAGTTAGAACCAGTGCCACCAAAGAATTTTAACCTTAAGTGACTCAAACAGCTCAACATAGGCCTTTTTTTTGGACCTCTCTACATACGGCTTTTCCTGAGTCACTTTTCTTTCAGGCTTATCCCATATGCCATCTTTTCCAGGAAGCATTTTCTGATTGTTTTTTCTTTCTTTCCAAAATAGATATGACCATGCACATTAAAAACAAAACTTCTATACTCTATGGTACCCATTCTTGTACAAAATAATTGTGTATGCTTGTTTACTCTCTGATAAAAGCTGTGGAAGAAAGGTTAGGAATGCAAGCTCTTTATTTTATTCATCTTTGTATGTCCTTTGAGCAGTTTCATTTGTATTGTATATATATAATCTTTAATTAAAGCATTTATTTAACTTGGTATTACTTTATGCACAAATAGATGAAACCTTATTGAATGATGTTAATTTTCGATTATTTTTTTTGACAAGTACTTATTTTTGACAAGTACTTATTATGTCATGTTTGTGTTCAGTGTTGTGCTGGGTTGATAAAGAACAATAAAAATACAGGGTCTCTTTTTTTAATTTGGTGAGACCATTTTGCCTTATGGCTCAGCTTAGAGCCAGAGTTTGTTTAAATTATTTAGGTATAGCACTGTAGTGTAAGTGGAGGGCATAATTAATACATGCAAATATAGGAATTTATGAATAAAAACATTTGTGTTGTCAAGAGCCATTCCATGTGTGGTGGGGAGTATTGCCTTATCAAAAGGAGGGAGGACATTTGAATCTGGGAAAGCAGCCCTGAACCAAGGGTAGGGGGCATGTATATTCATTTGGTATTAACTGCCTGGTTAAGCTTCATCTCTTTGTTGATCAGTTATTAAAAAATACAAGATTTTTAGGGGCTTCCCTGGTTGCGCAGTGGTTGAGAATTCCGCCTGCCGATGCAGGGGGCATGGGTTTGAGCCCTGGACCGGGAAGATCCCACATGCCGCGGAGCAACTAAGCCTGTGCGCTACAACTACTGAAGACTGCATGCCTAGAGCCTGTGCTCCACAATGAGAGAGGCCACCGCATTGAGAAGCCCGCTCACGGCAACGAACAGTAGCCCCCACTCACCACAGCTAGAGAAAAAAGCCTGCGCGCAGCAACAAAGACCCAACACAGCCAAAAAAAAAATAAATTTATTTAAAAAAAAAAAAAGATTTTTAGTACACAGAAGCAAGAAATATGCTAAACATTTGATATGTTATTTCATATGCAAACTGCTTAAAACAAGTATGAAGAAGGTGGTGATATCCTTGTTTATAAGATGAAGAAACTCAGGCTCAGAGAAGCTGAGAGATAGCTGGGATTAAACCCCAAACTCTCTTGGTTTCAAGCTCATTATCTTAAGCGTATTATTTAGCTTTTTAAAATTTTGAGAACACGTGAGAATATGGAAAGAGT
>NW_006775759.1:716551-760061 GCF_000442215.2 Lipotes vexillifer | reverse complement strand
GTGAGAACACGTGAGAATATGGAAATAGTGTGTCTCTGAAGGGGGCTCCCTTTCTGGGGAATAAGCTCTGTCAGTCTTAAATTTTAGTCATATTTAAATCATGATTAACATAGGAATTCACTACTAAAGTAGTATAAGGATTCTACAAAGTAATATAATTAATATTACTTTGTATTTAGGCGTGAATTACCCTTCACTAAGTCGGCTCATCTCACCAATCCTTGGAATGAACATAAGCCAGTAAAGATCGGACGTGATGGACAGGTTTGTTGTTTTAATTGATTCTTTAAAAAACATATATTTAATCAATGCTTTTAGAGATCTTTATTGAAGGATATTTTAAAACCATTTTTGATTGAATTTGTGGGAAAGATTAAGGGAAAATATTCTTATTTGGAGTTTGTGATTACTGTGATTTTGATTGAGTAATCTGACTTCCGTTAATGTTGAAAGATAGGTAGCTTTATATGGTACTTCATTAATACAATTGAAGGAAAAGTTTTCAGAGAATTGGCATGATTTTTACATGCTTTTTCATTATGTTATTACTGTTTAACAGATTCTGAACTTTGTATAATATATTTTAGAAATGCCATTTAATGTCTTTGCTGAAGTTTTCTGAGTAGAAGGAAGCTTTATGAAAAGGAGATAAGTATGTGTAGTCAGGTTTTCAAATCTGCAAATGAAATTAAAAGTGTGCCGTGACTTAAACCCAAACCTGTGAACCTTAGGTTTTCTACATGTAATTTTGAACCAGGCTTTCGTTGCTCCTAAGTGAAAATATTGGTAATTGAAAATAAAACTTACTAGTTAATATAATGTATTTAAGTGCATTTAGCAATTTATTATTATGAAAATTGTTGACACACTAACACATGTTTTTCCTCCACTGTATTGAGATGGATGACTTTGTCCTGATACTTCTGTGTTTTGCACAAAGAAATATTCCTTTGTTGCAGAGGGTGATTGTCACAGAGTTTTTTGTGTGTAGTTAACGTTGGAGATTCTACACTTTTAATTTTTCCCCTTATATAAATACGTGAAACACTTTTAAAAGGTTTTTTAAAAACCTTTCAAGGAAATTTATCGGAATCTCATACGATCATCAGCCTTGGGAAGGAAGCCTCCAAGTCAATCTGTTTTTGTTCTTGTACATCAGGAAAATACAAGTCTATTGAAAGTTTCTCCTTTTTTTTCATCTTGTAAATTACTACTTTCCTATTCTAGGAAATTGAACTTGAATGTGGAACCCAGCTTTGTCTTCTATTTCCCCCTGATGAAAGTATTGACTTGTATCAGGTCATTCATAAAATGCGTCACAAGAGAAGAATGCATTCTCAGCCCCGGTCAAGAGGACGTCCATCCCGTCGAGAACCAGTCCGGGATGTGGGAAGGTTAGAAACGTTCTTTGGACTGATAATAGGCACATGTATCAGAATAACATGATGGAGGAATGTGATTCGTCAAAAGTTTGTCCTGCGGTAAAGAAGAAAGAGAAAATCCTCAAATCAAGCTGCATGGACTAGTTTGTGGCTTCATTGAGGATTTCACATGGTCACCTTGGTCTCAGTCATTTTTCAAGAGGAAAATGGGGATCTTTCCTTATGCCGAAAAAATTATCTGCTAAAGAGTGATAACCAGTTTAGATTAGATAATAATCTGATAATACAATGTATACCATTGAAATGAGGTAGGCCTTTGTTGCTAAGAACAGGCTAGAAAGGAGGAAGAGGAGGAAGTCTTTATTTGCAAAAATTGTTAATATTTTGTAAAAAGCCTTTTCTTTCAGGTGTGTCTCTGGATAAGCCTTATCAGATATGGGACTTTTATAAAGGATCACTAATATTTTTTCAGAAGATGACGCCTCATTTAGAGGATAAAATATTTTAAGTTATTTTGATATTCAAGAGGAGCATTATTGGGACTGTTTCAGATTTTACCATCGTGATGTGTTAACCCCATTGTCAAATATTGTCTAACTTGTACCCAGTGAATTCACACATCTTGCTGAGCTTCTGAAAACAATAGGTTCTTTCCAAAGGGGATCAAGTGGCCCTGGGAGACCCAGCAACAAACCAAAAAGAAGGGCTGTTGCTGTGTCTGTTTACAGCTTTTCCAGATGCTGGCAGTACCTGTGGACTTAAAGTGTTTTTTAGAGGATCGCCATGGTTATTGATCACTACTTATGAACTAAACAGCATTTTCCAGGAAAAGGGGGTTTAACTTGTTACAGAATTGGAGAAGTCTTTGCAAAGGACTGATATATGCCCTTCTACCCAACACCTTCCCCTGTATAGATTTGCATACAGCTAAATCTAAAATATTCTGCTAAAGACTGTTGGATGTGTGGTTGATGGGATGAAACCTTTGGTTAAGTTTCCTTTTGGTGGAAACATCCTGTGGTAGGTACAGATAATCCAACAAGAGTCCCCATTTCTTTGAGCTTAAGAAGGACACTGTCAAGTAGGTAGGAGGAAACCTGGCAGAGCCCCCTTATTTTTGGCCTAAAAGGACTGAGCACCAAGATGTCTTTTGAAGTTTTAAGCTAAGAGGTTTCCAGTGCAATACAGTACATACAAGTGAAGTTTTTACCTCAGTTTTGCAATGGACTGTAAACTATACTTACACTACACCTTCTCTCAAGCCTGCCAGGGCCTCCATATTTGTATGTGGCTTACAGCTTAAAGTCAGTAGTTGGACTACTTTATGAACTGTTACTATCATGTTTTATACCGGTCGTAAATGCACTCCCCAAACTACAAGAAAGCGGTATGTTTATTTTTTTAAACCAGCTTTTAATTTTCTTAGTCTTATTTATTGTAGATGCAACTGTTTTTATTCTGTTGGGGGGCTTGGGTTTATTGCAGCTTTGTAGTTTGAGTGAATTTGTGTTGCAAAAGTTAATGAAAACAGTTGATATGCAGAGAAATAGCTGGAAAACTAGTGATACCAGGTTATTATGGAGTTTTTTACATTAAGGGTAAAAAGGTGTATTTATTATTACCTTAAAAACTTGGATTTTTGTTTTTCTTTTGTGTAGCTCTTTATTAAATGCTAAGTAAAATGAAGTGTATTTAATGATGTATTTACATTAACCATTGAGATTTATGGAAGATAGTGAAGAGCAGCCCTCTGCAGATAGTAAAGTTGTCACCTTCTAAAGAATACACTTTGAACTCGTTTTATGAACTCTGTTAAAACTCTGCCCCGTTACGTGCCAGTTTTATTTTAAGGCATTGTCTCTGGAAAACATGCCCATCATTTCTAAATGTTATTAACTTTAGAAATTGGTTTTACAAAGTATTAAGATTTTCAAAACTTTTCTGTAAAGTCACGTTTAATTATCAAATTTTCTGTATGGTCATGTGAAAAGTGTAATTTTGTGCAAAGCAGAAGAAAAATATTTAAGAAATTCTTAATTTTCTTTAGACTTAGCCTAAAGTGACATTAATACGTTTAAATATATAGATTTTAGAGTTACTTGTTGTGTAATGATGATAGTTTTTTTTCCCCTTTCTTTTACCTGAATGGAGACTTTATTTGGGAAAGTGTTTTAATTGTTAAACTGGATATTTATATTAGTTTGAGGGCAGCTCATTTACTTTTGTTTAGATTACTAAAATGTGATTTACATATTTTGAGCAGATTACTCTTTGCAAGTGCCTCATCATAGCATGAGGATTACAGAGAATATCCCAGTGGTACATCTAAGGATTGGTATATAGTAATTACTTTGAGGAATTAGAATTTAGAAATTTTAAGATATTTGCTCACCAAAAATGAGGGTCTTATTTTAAAGGAAATAATGAGCTTTTTTGTGTGCTTATTTCTGTCAGAAACACTTGCTTTGCTGTTTGTTCTCCCAGCAGTTTTTGGTTTAATTTCTAATGTGTCTAATTTGTGTAGGCGTCGACCAGAAGATTATGATATTCATAACAGCAGAAAGAAACCAAGGATTGACTATGCCCCTGAGTTTCATCAGAGACCAGGTTAATATTTTATAATCCTGCAGATATTTGACTTGAAATTATTAAAAACAACAACAACAACACAAACTTCTATCATGACCCTATAGTTTTAAAAGTGAGAAAACTTTAGGATGCGACTACTTAAACCTTAGGAAATTATTAATCACGTAGTAATTCCTCTTCTTTGTTAAGATTGTTTATTCTAGTGTGACTCATTATCATAATCTGTAAATTACCTGAAATTACTAATTTATCATTATTGCACAAATGGAAACTGCACTTGTGCTTTTAAGATTAAATGTAGTTAGGGAAAAAGCAGTGATCTTACACTCTATTAAGCTTTTTATTCCCTTTGATACTTAGTATTTCATGTGTATACAGCTTTAAATGGAAACGGAAATTATGCTGTATTTTTCTAAATAAAAATAACTTTGACATCATTTTTTTAGAGAGGAATGGGGAATGCTTGGTTTAATCTAAAAGCAGCTTTTCAGTTAGTCTTTCCTTTACTGGAATGGAAAAAGGCAAAGTGTATTTAAGAGAAGCTATTTAAAACAGTCAGTGATACACGTATAAAAATTAGGCAGTTTGGAAGTTGGTGTTAGCATTACAGCACTGTATGTGACAAGTGGCTTGATAAGCCTCATTCTTCTCCAAAATGGGATGTTCCAGAGAGTAAAATTAAATTTTTCCCCAGTAACTTGGACACTCAGATTTTTTTACATTTTTAATTTACTGAGTACTTACGAAAAGAAGGAGGGAGAATATTTCTCTTATTACCATGGTTCTTTCACTTATTGATAAAATGTATATATCTTCATTTTTGCAACTTTTGTTAATTTTGCTTTTCTCCCTGTACGTTTGCATTTTTTAAAACTGTGGTTGACTTAGCAAGACTTGTGTATACTCAAGGTAGAGGTAAACATTTGTTTTAAGGAAGACCTATTACGGTGTCCTCAAGATAATTCCTCTGCCCTTACCTTCCTTATGGTGCAGCATGAAGAAATTTCTGTCTAGCAAGAAGTGGGGTGTGAATTTAGAAGATCCATATGAAAATCTCTCTAGCAGTATATAATTCTGTGATATCAGTAAGTTATTTAGTTACTTTTATCATGTAATCTGAGAAGAAAATCTGAAAGTGGAATAATACAATAATAGCATCACTATTATTTCATGGGAAGAATTGAATTGAGTGGTAAGGAAGCTTTAATTATAATGCCATAATAAAAAACATATATTTGATATACTAAAATGCTTGATGTTTAAACAGGGTATTTAAAGGATCCACGATACCAGGAAGTAGATAGGTAAGTTGGGTTCACTCTTGCTTAGTTTTGAATTACATTCTTGGAACTGGTTTATGAATTACCTGAATTTAGTTTCACAAATCTTATTCCCAACAGACGGTTTTCAGGAGTTCGCCGAGATGTGTTTTTAAATGGGGTAAGCATCTCACTTTTTAAATTTAATGTACATAAAATCTGTATATGATTTATTTTGTAACTTCTGGGCTTTTTATTTATTTATTAACATTATCATCTTTCATTTTAGTCCTACAATGATTATGTGAGGGAATTTCATAACATGGGACCACCACCACCTTGGCAAGGAATGGTTTGTATTATTCTGTTTTTGCAAGTTATTTAACTTCATTTGCAGTTCCATACATTTTGAGTGCTTACTTGGAATATGGTTGTTACAGTTACCCATTAGGAGACTTAAAATATGTATCTTTGGTGATACATACTTGCATGCTGTTTTTAAAACTAAAGGCTAATGAATGATTTGATTTATATTAATAGTACTGGCTTAATTGATGAGTATTATGATTTATTATTGTAGTGGCTAGTAGTGCAAACTCTTCGAGGTTCAAATACCTTCCCTTCTCAACTCTGACCTTGGACAAGTTTCATAATATATTTTTTTCTTATAGCTTTCCTTATCTGTAAAACTCGATAAGCATCCATTCATTCTTTGGCTCATCAAACTAATATTTAGAACCTGCTCTTTGCAGGCACTGTGCTTGCTCTGGGTATATGTTGGTGAATAAATTGGACATTATGTCTATCCTTTTATGGCTTAAAATTTAATGGAATAGTCATTAATATCATTTAATGTCAACCTTAGGATTGTCAAGAAGCTATATATACAAAACACAAGTTAAGTTTAGCATAGTGCCTGACTCTAATATTCAGTAAATTCTCTATATTAAATAAGGTTTCCTTATTTCCCAATTCCTAAACTTTAATTTTTTTTCCTTTCTTTAAGAAAACTGGATATTCTTCTTAGAATATATCTTAAGGTATTGAGGATAGCTGAAGCATTAATCCCTAAAAAATAAAAAACTTGGAAGTTTAAGTAGTTCTGATTGTTTCTTACCTTTTTTTATCTTAAATGCTCCTGTAATGTGGCATTTCCATCTGACTTTTGTTTCACTTAGTTACTCTGTACAGATAGATGAATTATGAGGTTTCCTTCCTTTAGATTCTGTGAAATTAAAGAAAATACTTAATAATATTATCTTGGCACTAATTAGGGGGAGAAGTACCTTTGATTTTCCATTATTTTATAATGGCATTTAAAAGTTCATTAGCCCCTGAGTTTTTTTTTTTTTTTTAAGAATACATTTGTGCATAGTGGTTAAGATGACTAATTCTAGAGCCAGAATGCCTGATGTTGTGTCTAACTTCCACCCCTTTACTAGCAGTGTGATCTTAAGCAGGTTACTTAACCATTTGGTGCCTCAGTTTTCCTTTTGTAAACTAGGATTATGTAATAGTACCTATCTGTAGAGTTGCTGTGAGAATTAAATGAGCCATGTAAAGTGCTTAGGACAGTGCCTGATCCATAGTAATCACTGTGTAGTGAGGGCTCACTGTTTTTATTAGTATGTAAATGGTACGTATAAAAGTACAAATGTTAAATTTTGGAAGATATGTAATTAGAGCGTTTATTACACACATTTTCAACAAGCAAATAAAGAGGGTATTTTGAAGAATCCTAATGCCATCAAAGTAAATGGCTTGTACAGAGTAAATTATTTGTTTGGGATGGGTGGTTTGGATAGTGGAATTCTAAGAATGGTTTGTTTACAAGGATGTTTGGTAGATGCTTATGGAAGTGGTTTTCTTTTTTAGACTCCTTATCCTGGAATGGAACAACCTCCACACCATCCTTACTATCAGCACCATGCTCCACCTCCTCAAGCTCATCCCCCCTACTCAGGACATCACCCAGTACCACATGAAGCAAGATACAGAGATAAACGAGTAGTAAGTGAATGAGAAGGCAGAAGTATGAGGGAACTACTTAGAATTCTGTAGATAATTTGAATGTGAGGGATACCATATTATATTGAGTGGTAGACGGTTTCATATTCTTACTGAAGGCTGTTTTTGAAGTAATTCACAACTTGTTTTTAGTAAAAATGGCTAGTCCCTTTGATTATTTAAGCAGACTATATTTGAGTTTGAGATTTCTGGGTCTTCAGTATAGTAGTTGGGCTGAGTTTATTAAATGTCTCTCACACACGCGCGCGCGCGTGTGCGCACGTGCACGCGTGCGATGGCTGTGTGCTGGGCCACATAAACATCCTTTTATCTTCCCACATGATGACGAGCATGCATATCTGAGAGGACCAGTCAGAGCAGTAGTTTCCTAGCCTATCTTTGAGATACTTCATCTGTCATTTATTTCCTTATCCTCATAAAGATACTGATCCTTCAAAATAAAGTCATACTAGGATCTTTAATGTTCGGTTAAACAATTTGAGAATACTAATTGACTAATAGACTTTAATTTAGTAGTGGTTTTTTTTTGTTTGTTTTTTCAGTCACAGAAGAAGAAATATACAGCCTATATGTATGATGAAATCTTAGTTGACTAGCTGGGTTGTGTTTTTAAAAATGCCTTTTGTAAATGATATTTTCAAAAGAAGTTTTTCTGAGATTGTTTTATCAAAATGTACTTTTAAACAAGTTCTATTTCTGTTGTAGCTTTTTTGTTAGTATAATATATATTTCATACTTAGGTAATATTCACATTTATTATATGTGAAAGGTAGTGTGAAATTGTTTTTGAACCTTATATTCTATATATTTAAGCTGACTTTTGAAGAGACCGATTTCAGTAAGTAAAGAATTGAGAACTAAGAGTAGAAATCTAGAGCAGGGGTCAAGTTTAGAAATATCCACGGTAACAACCTTGCACCTCAGTTGCTCATCTTACCCTTCGTTGTCCTCCTCAACCTTTTGTGTATTATTAGCTCTGTGTGGAATAGACTACAGTCTTACTGCAGTACATATTTTCTTAAAATTCTGTCAAATTCCACAAATTGTCATTAACAATGATTCAGTTTGAAAAAAATCAGGAATGGAAGAATTCTTAATTTCACCTTTAGAGGGCAGAGTTGGTTTGGTTTAGTTTGTAGACTCAAAGGAGGAAAAATAAGTAGAGCTCACCTGTTGCAGAAAAACATTGATGACATTTAGCGTAGTTGACAGCATGTATTGATGTATTTATTGATCATGTGGTTGATGGTCATCAGGTGATTATTTTGGCCTAAATCTTACTAAAGGGATTGGATGGAGAAATCATCAAAGTTAAAGTTAAATAGAAAACTGCATGAAGTGATTTTTTAATGAGATTTGAATAATCCTCTGTTGTAGGTGTCTAATTAGTAAGACATCAAAATCCTTTTTCTAAACAATGTCAGAATTACATTCTGTGAATTAATAGGGCATTTCTTTAGATTCTTTCTCTACAATGAAGGGACACATAAATTCCGTTTGATTTTTGACATACCTTACCCATTTCTTACCTTTTCTAGCATGATTATGATATGAGGGTGGATGATTTCCTTCGTCGAACACAAGCTGTTGTCAGTGGTCGGAGAAGTAGACCTCGTGAAAGAGATCGGGAGCGAGAGCGAGACCGCCCTAGAGATAACAGAAGAGACAGAGAACGAGATAGAGGACGTGATAGAGAAAGAGAAAGAGAGCGATTATGTGATCGGGACAGAGACCGAGGGGAGAGAGGTCGATATAGAAGATAATGTGCTTTTGGAAGCACTGATTGTTTAAAGATAAAAAGAATCTTGTATTTTTCTTTTTGTGTGTGTTTACAAGTAGTAAATTTATTTTCAACTGTCTACTTAAAGTTCATTGTGTAGAAGGATTTATTATGACCCTCTTTGTTCCAAGCATGCAGTATAATAAGAACTGGAAAAACTCAAATCCTCCAAAAAATGCACAGTTGACAATTGAGTTGAGTCTTTTATTGGGGCAGAATGGAACAGTCCAAGAATGTAGATATTGATTCAGTCTCCATAAATGTTCACCTACATATAGTATGTTCATCCTAGAGTTATTTTTTGTTTTCTTTCTTTTGGATCTTGATGGATGACTGCCACAATATTTTGCTTTGATGTATTTCTAAATGTAGGTGCACACGGTTCAGTAAAAATAATGCTGCTATCAAGTATGCAAATATTGAAATATGATGGTTTGACTGTATGGCAGTGTTGTAGCAGCCTCTTGGTTTTTCCTTTTTTTAAATCTTAAAAAAAGTCACTTTTTATGTTTCTTCCGTCTTCAATGATGACAGCAATATTAAGAAGACATTGCTATCTAATTTTTAGTCTTTTTAGATAAAAAATTCCTATGTTCAGTAGCATGGTTGATGCTATTGTTTAGCCTTCCCCTCCAAACTGTATACATTGGCTTGGAATGTTCACAACTTGCGTGTGTGGCAGCAGAAGATAATTCCCATATTCTACATTGCTACTGTTTTGTATAAAATAAATTGGTAAAGATTGACACTTATGTCTTGTATTTCTTTCTTTTCTGGATGCAAGTTTGTTTCCTTATATGTTAGTGGACATAAAAGAATGCTTTGTGTTCAGGAATTGTGGGAACCCCATTTGTCTCTTTTTGCATATTTTACGAGAAATGATTAACTTACGTCAATTATATTAAAAGCTTACTTTTATTTCTAATATAAGAACTAATGGTACACAGTGGAGTTTCGTTAGTATTTTGGTTAAGTATTCATCTGATAACATTTTTGGATCTACTCTGGTTATAGGATTGTTTTCTTTTTTCAGGTTTTGTTTTGGTTTGTGTGTAACTTTGGTAAGTTAGCTACTTTAGGTATTTTCTATTTTACTTTTAGAATACACTTTTAAAATTTAACCCTCTTATTTTTATTTTAAGTTAATCAAGTTAATCATCAGTCCCTCTCAGTAGTAACAAGCTGTATAAAATACAGTTTATGAGAGATTTTTTTGGTACTTTATTTTGAGTTATACCTATGGTTTTGGCCTTTGTTATGTTGAATATTTGGGATATTTGACCACATTTTTTTGTTTTCATACATTGTCATAATTGTGTTCTGTACCAGATCATGATAACAGTTTTATATTTACTCTATATTAGTCTCAAGGACACAGGAACTTCACTGTTGAAGGATATTTAAAACTATCAGTTTACTGCTTTCATATGCTCACTGATATTTAGAATATTTTTCCATTCACTTACAATTAGTAGGTATATTTATATCTATTTCAAAAATAAAGCATAAGGATTTATTTTAAATCTGCAGTGTGGTAGAGAAGAAAGGACATTTAACTGTATTAGGAAACCTGGGTTCTAGTTTCAGCATTGCCTTTGATTAAACCAGTTGGTAATATATGGTAAGTCATTCACTGACATTTTGATTGTATTCATCAGTATGTTTTACAAGTTGATATCTAAGGTTTTCTTTTCAAGTTCTTAAACTCTGAAGAATTTCTAAAATGTAGAGGAATCACCAAAAATGTTACTTTATAAGTAGGTAATATTAAAGTCATCTTTCTGAAATAATCATAGTAATAATAAAATATACGTCATGTTGAGCACTTTGTATTTAAAGTCACTTTGTGCTTTCACGTACTGACTTCATCTTCATATAGCATCTCACTCTGTATTTTTATACATGGAGAGACAGGCCCAAAGAGGTTAATAATTTGCTCAAGATTATAAAGGTGGTAATTGATGGAGCCAAGATTCCACCCATATATTTCATCCAGTTTGGTGTTTTTGAAGAAGCCATCTCATCATTTGGAAAAAGTAGAAAAATAATAAATATTTTAAATGATGGTGCTGGGTTCTACTAAGGATATGAAACATTTCAAGCTACCTTATTAAAAGAAGTGTCCACATGTTAACGTGTGCTTTGTATTTTAGGTGTTAAAATGCTTAGTATCCAGTTAATCTATTCTAAAAAGCTAACATTTATTGATTTCTTACTATGTTATCACGTATTATTCTGTATACTTAATGTTAGCTGATTTACTCCTCACAATAACTGGTTTTTCTCCTCCTGATTTTTTTGAATGAAAAAACTGACAGAGGAACATGGTGTGAAAGATTGAATGATAATTTGTTTTCCTATGCAAAGAAATCAAAATAATAGAAGTGTAAAATGGAAATTTTGATTAGCTATTTGAAGACATTTATGACAGCCTTCCTTATTGTGAGAAGCATAGTTTCTTCCATGTATTCTACAATATTGACTGTAAAAATCTATACATCAGCCGCATGTTCAAGTCAAACAAAATTGTTATTCAGAGTGGTTTTCTTTTTGTTTTCTTGTTTGTTTGTTTCTTTTGGCAGCATGGGATCTTAGTTCCCTGACCAGGGATTGAACCCAGCCACCGCAGTGAAAGCACCAAAATCTTAACCACTGGACACCAGGGAATTCTCTATTCAGAGTTTAGAAATTCAGGGTTTTTATTAGGTGGAGAAAAATTCAAGGGAGGGAAATGTAATTCAGGTATGTCACTTCTCTTTTGGCTTTGCTTTCCTCTATAATGACTTTATTCTCAGGGCATAGTCTTAAGTATTCCAAAAATGGCCATTACCATCTCCATGCTTCTATTATCCATATAGTTCTCTGTGTCAGAAGGAGAGAGACCATTTTTCCAACAAGTTTCCATATCAATTCCACAAAAGAACTCTGAATAGCCATGCTGGTTTCATGGAGCCAGCTCTGATCCAATGTGTGTGTCCAGGGAAATGGTGTTCTTTGACTAGCCAGCACTGGAGGCAAGAGAAGCTGGGGCTATTATGTCAGTGCCACTGGAATTACATCAGGAGCAGCAGTTCCCAAATGACATGGACAAGTAGATAGCTGTTAAATGCATTTTCTCTCATAGAACTATTATCTCTATGTCTGAGTTTTCACTCAGAATATTTTGTCGTCATAGGCATAGCTTCCTTCTGTTCCTGGATGTCTCTTTTCACCCTGCTGTAGAATGCCTTGGTCACTCACCTGAAAGACATAGATCCTGCTTTGTCATATCACTAAAATTACGATCTTAAGGCATCGATGTATGTAATAATAAGGAAATATGAGTTGTTGCAGCATTTCACTGACTATGCTAGAGTTCCCTGGCTGCAAGGTAAGGGTGACTGTTCACACATGGGTCATTTTATCTCAACTTTTAAAATTTTGTTTGATTTGGATAGAAAACATTCCAAATGTAATTTGATGTACATATTAAAAATTGAGGCACATGTGACACTATTCATCCAAACCTTTAGACTTCAAGTTCCTTGTAGTAGGAATAGGTATCTTAGAACTTAAACAATTCATAGTATTCTACCCTCTGTATTATGGGTCATCTAAGTTTTTTCTCCTTTTCATGCTCTTAAGTCTTTATGTCTCCCTTTCAGTTTCTTCTCTATGTCCTAAACTTGTCTGTAACACCTGAAAGACTATTCAATCCTACAAATGATACTCAGGGTATAACAGGTCAGAAAACTGTTCTAGATCTTGGCGTCCACTGAACTCATGCAAAAGAACTTTGTTTTTAAATTATGTGGCAAAAGACAGGAGGCTGCAGTTAGCCTCAAATATTTTTCAAAGGACTCAATGATTTTGGAATGTGAGCTCAGTACTTTTGGTTGGAAATATTCAATCAATGGGCAAACAACTGGCTTATGAGAATGCAAAAATTCCTACTACCCACTTCATCTGTAGTGGTTTTCAGAAGTGGATGAGAATTTTGATACAAAATTAGGAAATGTAAGTGTTTTTTATGGGAACATACTATTTAGATTAAAGGTATTTCTTTTACTATGGGGGTAATCGTATTTTTCCTCTAACTCCTGAGAGGGATTTTTTTTGTTTTTTTGCGGTACACGGGCCTCTCACTGTTGTGGCCTCTCCCGTTGTGGAGCACAGGCTCTGGACGCGCAGGCTCAGCGGCCATGGCTCACGGGCCCAGCCGCTCCGTGGCATGTAGGATCTTCCCAGACCGGGGCACGAACCCGCGTCCACTGCATCGGCAGGCGGACTCTCAACCACTGCGCTACCAGGGAAGCCCTTTCTGAGAGTTTTTAACTGAAGTCTATGGAGATAGAATATTATTGGGATTAATTTTAAGCTCAAAATACTCAATTTTTAAATTTTTGTTTTCAAAACTGCACATAAAACATTTACTATATATAAACTTCCTTTTGGGATTTTGGATAAGAAATCTCCATTTGTGTCATTTCTTGTTTCAAAGTCATTCTGTTGTAGAAAAACTTGTACAAGAACTGCTTACTTTGTAAGCAGACCTCTTTAGAAACATACATTATCTGTACTATAGCAGCTGTTTTTCATCACTGCAGTGAAGTCATATAGCTTGAGAGAAAATTTGAGAACAGATCCATTGACTCTAATAAATTCTAAATAATAGTTACAGTGAATGTTACTGATTTCTTTTATAGCCTCCATTCATTGTTTTATCCATCCTAACAGTTCCTCAATTATCACTAAAATATCCCACCCTGCTAGAACCCATGTGATTCAGGATTAGTTGGTCCCATCCTCAGAGAGTGGACTTGATTGGCCAGGGTTATCCCATTCCTTTAGGAACTCATGAATCAGGGCATGGCATTCCTTTTGCCCGGACTTGGCTTAAAATTAGGCAGTTTACCGTACTTAGGCCAATGAAATGCCATGGGAGTTTTTCTGAGAATTTCTGGGAAAGGTTTGCCTGCTCTTTGGAGAGAGTCACTGAAATACTTTTTCATCTCATGGGACTAAATTATGTGAATGTGAAGTGTGGAAATGTTTTAACTATTTTGCCTGCCTCAGGGAACTGGTTTAAGGATAAATCCAACAAACAATAGGACAACCCATTCTGTCTTGCATCATAGAATAGGGTAGAAATTTCTGTAATCTTTGAGGAACTTTTCTACTTCACTGGGCCTTGAACCAAAGATGCTGTAAGTACAGTCAAGGATTTACAGAAATAAAGAAAAATCATTGGGAAGAGGTCATACATAGATCTGAGTAAAGCAGAGGGTGAGTGAGGGTGCAGGATCAATATAGACAAACATCTTGATACAACAAAGTACATTTCAGCTCAAGAAAAAGTGACACAGGGTTATGCTTTGCACTTGAACTCATCCGACCCAAGTGCTGATGTGGGGAAAAGGTGCTCAGAGCACATTGGAGTTTATACTAAAAATCTGGTAAAGGGAGAAAAGGGAAGGGAGAAATTTAATGATGTTACATTTAATCTTTACATCATCTCTCTCCTGTAGGCGCTTCAGACTTTATTGCTAGTATGCAATAAAGTCAGGCTTTGAGCCACATTGTTTTAACTCAGTAGCCCACAGTCTTCTGAGAGGAGGAAGGAAGAGCTTATTTCTCCTCTGTGTTTCCTGGTGCAGTCTGGCGAAAGAGTCGAGATATGATGTTGATTAGGAATGAAGGAAAAAAAAATTTTTTTAAAAACATTTAAAAATTTAAAATTCATTTTAATTCTTTAATTGAAGCATAATTGAAATGTAACATTATATTAGTTTGAGGTGTACAACATGATTTGGTATTTATGTATTGTGAAATTATCACCACCGTAAATTTAGTTAACATCCATCACCACGTGTAATTTTTTTTCTTGTGATGAGGACTTTTAATATTTACTCTCAACAGTTTTTGCATATGCAATATGATGTTAGCTATAGTCACCATGCTGTTAAAATTACATCTCCATGACTTGCTTATTTTGTAACGGGATGTTTGTACCTTTTTACCCCTTTCAGCCATTTTGCCCACCTCCACCACCTGCCACCTTTGGTAACCACCAACCTATTTTCTGTATAAAATTTTACTCTAAAGATTTTTCTTTTAGATTCCATCCACATTTAAGTGAGATTGTACAGTATTTGTCTTTGACTTGTTTCACTTGGCATAATGCCCTCAAGGTCCATCTGTGTTGTCAGAAATAGCAAGATTTCATTCTTTTTTATGGCTGAGTAATATTCCATAGTGCTTATGCCACACTTTCTTTATTCAGACATCAAGGGACACTCAGGTTATTTCTGCATCTTGGCTATTGTAAATTTGCAATGAACATGGACGTGCATATATCTTCTTGAATTAGTGCTTTCGTTTTCTTTGGGTAAGTACCGAGAAGTGAAACTGCTGGATTGTATGGTAGTTCTATTTTTTAGTTTTTTGAGGAACCTACATACTGTTCTGCATAGTGGTTGCACCAGTTTGCAATCTCAGCAACAGTACAGGAGGGTTCCCTTTTCTTCATATCCTCACCGACACTTGTTATTTCTTGTCTTTTTGATAATAGCCAATCTAATAGGTGTGAGGTGATATTTTGATTTGCATTTTCCTGATGATTAGTGATCATGAGCACTTTTTCATGAACCTGTTGGCCATCTGTTTCTCTTCTTTGGAAAATAGCTATTCAGATCTTCTACCATTTTTTAATTGGATTTTTTTTGGGTTTTGTTTTTTTGCTATTGAGTTGTATGAGTTTTTTAATATATTTTGGATATTAACACCTTATCATATATATGATTTGCAAATATTTTCTCCCATTCTGTAGGCTGCCTTTTCATTTTGTTGATGATTTCCTTTGCTGTGCAGAGGCTTTTTAGTTTGATATGTAGGCATACTATGGAGATAATTGCAGGTTCAATTCCAGACCACTGTAATAAAGCAAATATCTCAGTAAAACTAGTCACATGAAATTTTTGGTTTCCTGGTGCATTTAAGTTATGTTTACACTATATTATAGTCTATTAGGTGTGCAATAGCAATACGTCTAAAAAAACAATGTATGTACCTTTGTTAAAAAACACTTTATTGCTAAAAAATGGTAACCATCATCTGGCAAAAAAATGGTAACCATCATCTAGCAATGCAAGGTTGCCACAAACCTTCAATTTGTAAAAATAAAAAAATGCAGTATCAGTAAAGCACATTAAAGGGTAGTACAATAAAACAAGGTTGCTTGTAGTCTCACTGTTTGTTTTTTGTTTGTTTGTTTTTTTGCTATACGCGGGCCTTTCACTGTTGCGGCCTCTCCCGTTGGGAAGCACAGGCTCCAGACGCGCAGGTTCAGCGGCCATGGCTCACGGGCCCAGCCACTCCGCGGCATGTGGGATCCTCCCGGACCAGGGCACAAACCCGTGTCCCCTGCATCAGCAGGCGGACTCTCAACCACTGCGCCACCAGGGAAGCCTGTTCTTATTTTTTTCAGGTATATACCCAGGAGAGGAATTGCTGGATCATATTTTTATTTTTTTGAGGAACCTCCATACTGTTTTCCATAGTGGCTGCACCAATTTATACTCCCACCAACAATGTACAAGTGTTCCCTTTTCTCCACATCCTCTCCAACATTTGTTATTCGTAGACTTTTTGATGCTAGCCATTCTGGCAGGTGTGAGGTGATACCTCACTGTAGTTTTGATTTGCATTTCTCTAATAGTTAGCAATGTTGAGTATATTTTTGAATGCGTGTTAGCCATCTGTACATCTTCTTTGGAAAAAATGTCTATTTGAGACTTGTGCCCATTCTTTGATTGTGTTATTTGTTTGCTTTGATAATGAATTGTATGAGCTGTTTGTGTATTTTGGATATTAACTGCTTGTTAGTCAGATAATTTACAAATATTTTCTCCCATTCTGTAGATTGTATTTTTGTTCTGCCGATGGTTTCCTTTCCTGTGCAAAAGGTTTTACATTAATTAGGTCTCATTTGTTTATTGCTGCTTTTATTTCTTTTGCCTTAGGAGACTGATCTAAGAAAATATTGCTGTGATTTATGTCAAAGAGTGTTCTGCCTATGTTCCCTTCTAGGAGTTTTATAGTTTCAGGTCTTATATTTAAAATCTTTAAACCATTTTGAGTTAATTTTTGTATAATGTTGTATAGGAATGGTCTAATCTCATTGTTTTTAATGTGGCTGTCTAGTTTTCCCAGCACCACCTGTTGAAGAGACTCTTTTCTCTGTTATATATTCTTGCTGACTTTCTCAGAGATTGACCATAGGTGTGTGGGATTATTTCCAGGCTCAGTATTCTGTTCCAGTGATCTATGTGTCTGTTTTTGTGCCAATACCACAGTTTTCATTACTGTAGCTTTGTCGTATATGTAGTCTGAAGTCTGGAAGAATTATACCTCCAGCTTTGTTCTTTATCCTCAGGACTGCTATGGCAATTCGGGGTCTTTTGGGGTTCCATATAAATTTTAGTATTATTTGTTCTAGTTCTGTGAAAAATGTCCTGGGTATTTTGATCAGGACTGCACTAAATCTGTAGATAGCTTTGGGTACTAAAGCAGTTTTAATAATACTAATTCTTCCAACCCAAGAGCACAGGATATCATTCCATTTCTTTGGATTATCTTCAATTTCTTTCATCAATGTTTTATAGTTTTCAGCCTGTAGGTCTTTCACCTCCTTGATTAAGTCTATTCCTAGGTATTTTATTATTTTTATGTGATTTTAAACAGGATTTTTATCTTACTTGCTTGTTCTGACATTTCATTATTAGTTTATAGAAATGCAACAGATTTCTTTGTATTGATCTTGTATCCTGCATCCTTGCTGAAATTATTTATTAGTTCTAATAGTTTTTGTGTGGAGACTTTAGTGTTCTCTATATAGGCTATCATGTCATCTGCAAATAGTGACAGTTTTACCTCTTCCCTTCCAATTTGGATACTTTTTATTTACTTTTTGTATCTGATTGCTGTGGTTAGGACTTCAAATACTGTGTTAAATAGAGGCAGTGAGAGTGACATCCTTGTCTTTTTCCTGAATTTAGAGATAAGGTTTTCAGCTTATCACTGTTGAGTAATATGTTTGTTGTGAGTTTGTCATAAATGGCCTTTATTATGTTGAAATATGTTCCCTCTATACCCACTTTGATGAAAGTTTTTATCATGAATGGATGATGAATTTTATCAGTTGCTTTTTGTGCATCTATTGAGATATTCATGTGATTTTTATCTTTCCTTTTGTTAATGTGGTATATCACATTGATTGATTTACATATGTTGAATCATCCTTGTGACCCTGGAATGAATCCAACTTGATCATGGTGTGTGATTCTTTTCATGTATTGTTGGATTCAGTTTGCTAATAGTTTTCGTTAGCTAATTTTTTTAAAGGATTTTTGCATCTATATTCATTAATGATATCCACCTATAATTTTCTTTTTTTTTGTCTTTGACTGGTTTTGGTATCAGGGTAATTGTGGTCTTGTAGAATGAATTTGGGAGTGTTCCCTTCTCTTCACTTTTTTGAAATAGTTTGAGAAGGATAGGTATAAATTCTTTTTTATATGTTTGGTAGAATTCCCCAGTGAAGCCATCTGGTCTTGGACTTTTGCTTCCTGGGAGTCTTTTTAAATTTCAAATTCAATTTCACTTCTAGTGATCAGTCTGTTCAAATTGTCTGTTTCTTTTTGACTCAGTCTTGGCAGGCTGTATGCTCCTAGAAACTTGTCCATTTCTTCTAGGTTGTCCAATTTGTTGGCATATAATTGTTCATAGTATTCTCATGATTTTTTGAATTTCTGTGGAATTGGTTGTTATTTCTCCTCTTTTATTTCTTCTTTTGTTTTTCGGGTCCTCTCTTTCTTCTTGGTGGGCTTGGCTAAAGATTAATCAATTTTGTTTATCTTTTCAAAAAACCAGGTCTTGGTTTGATTTTTCTGTTGTTTTTTGATGTCTATTTCATTTGTTTCCTCTCTGATCATTATTACTTCCTTCCTTCTGCCACCTTTCAGCTTTCTTTGTTCTTCTTCTAATTCCTTTAGTTGATAGATTAGGTTGTTTTGAGATTTTTCTTATTTCTTGAGGAAGGCCTGCATCACTGTGAACTTCCCTCTTAGAACTGCTTTTTGTTGCAATCCTTAGATTTTGGAAAGCTGTGTTTCCATTTGTATTTGTCTTGAGGTGTTTCCCTTTTTCCTCTTTGATTTCATTGTTGACCCACATTTTTGGTAGTAACATGTGGTTTAGTCTCCATATGTTTGTTCTTTTCCCAATTTTCTTTCTTTAGCTGATTTCTAGTTTCATGCTACTGTGGTCAGAAAAATGCTTGGTATAGTTTCTATCCTCATAAGTTTGTTGATGCTTGTTTTGTGACCTAGTATGTGATCTATATTGGAGAGCATTCCATGTGCACTGGAAAAGAATGTGTGTTTCTTATTTTTTTTGGAAGTAATGTCCTATAGATACCAAGTAAATTCGACTGGTCTATTGTGCCATTTAAGACCACTGTTGCTTTATTCATATTTGTCTGGATGATTGGCCCATTGATGTTAGAGGGGTTTTAAAGTCTCCTGCTATTATAGTACTATTGTCAAGTCCTCCCTTTGTGTCTGTTAGTATTTGCTATATATATTTAGGTGCTCCTGTATTGGGTGTATATATGTTAACAAGTGTAATATCCTCTTTTTGTTTTCCCTTTATTATTCTATAATGCCCTTCTTTGTCTTTCATTATGGCCTTTCAAAGTTTATTTTGTCTGATATGAGTATTGCTACCTCTGCTTTCTTGTTGTTTTCATTTACATGAAATATCTTTTCCTACCTTCTCACTTTCAGTCTGTATGTCTTTTGCCCTGAAGTGAGTGTCTTGTAAGGCACCATACTGAAGGCTCTTGTTCTTTTTTTTTTTTTTGGCAGTACACGGGCCTCTCACTGTTGTGGCCTCTTCTGTTGCAGAGCACAGGCTCCAGACGCACAGGCTCAGCGGCCATGGCTCATGGGCCCAGCCACTCTGCGGCATGTGGGATCTTCCCGGACCGGGGCATGAACCCATGTCCCCTGCATCAGCAGGCGGACTCTCAACCACTGCGCCACCAGGGAAGCCCTCTTGTTCTTTTTTATCCAGTCAGCTGCCCTATGTTTTTTGGTTGGAGCATTTAGTCCATTAACATGTAAAGGAATTTTTGATAGTTATTAATGACTTATTGCCATTCTAAAACTGTTTTCCAGTTGTTTTTGTAGTTTTTTTCTGTTCATTTCTTTTTGTTTTTCTGTTGTGGTTTGATGATTTTATTTCATAGTATGCTTGGGATCCATCTTTTTGATTTTTGTGTATCTGTTGTACATTTTTGATTTGTGGTTATTGAGGGGTTCATATATGTTAACCCATAATTATATCTACTTTCTTTAAACTAATAGTCATTTAAGTTTAAACACATTCTAAGAGATATTAATTTTTTATTCCTCTCCCTCATATTTTGTGTTTTTGATATTATATTTTACATCTTCATGCTTATCCCTTTACTGTTTATGGTAGTTATAGTTGCTTTTGCAATATTTTTTTTGTCTTTTAATCTATGTACTGGCTTATTTAAGTGCTCTTCAGGGAAAAAAGTGATCTTCAATCCTTACTTTATATTTGCTGTTTCTACTGTGATTATCCCTTTCCTATAGATTCTTACTTCTTTTTCATTTAGAGAAGACCCATCAACATTTCTTTTTGGGTAGGTTTATTATTGCCAAATTTTTTTGGTTATTGCTTGTCTGAAAAGTTCTTTATCTCTCCTATTTTAAATGACAGTCTTGCTGGGTAGAGTATCCTAGGTTGCAAATTTTTCCCTTTCAGGAATTTGAATAGATCATGCTGCCCCACTTCTGGCCTGAAAGTTTCTGCAGAGAAATCAGATAATAGCCTTATAGTGATCCTTTTGTATATGACTCTTTGTCTTTCTCTTGCTGCCTTTAGAATTCTCTCTTTATTTTTAACTCATGTCATTAATTATGATATGTCTTATTCTGGGTCTGTCTGAGTTCATGTTGTTTCAGATCCTCTGTGTTTACTATACCTGGATGTCTGTTTCCTTCTTTAGATTTGGGAATTTTTCAGCCATAATTTCTTCAAATACATCTCGATAACTTTTCTCTCTCTTTCATCTTCTGGAACCCCTAAAATGCAAATGTTGGCATGTTTTATGTTATCCCAAAGATCTCATATGTTACTTTATTTTTATTTATTTGTCTTTTGTTCTGACTGGGTGATTTTCATTCTATTTTCTAGATTACTTATGCATTCTTCTGTGTCATTTAGTATTCTATTCATTGCTTCTAGAGTGCTTTTTATCTCAGATATTGAATTATCTATTTTCGTTTGTGTCTTCTTTATATTTTCTAGTTCCCTGTTAAAATGATCTGTGCTTAGATGAATTCTCTTTCCTAATTCAGTTAGCATTTTTATTATCAACAGTTTGAATTCATTGTCTGGTAGACTGATTATCTCTGTTTCATTACTTTTTTCAGGGGTTTTGTCTTGCTCTTTCAGTTGAGAGTAGTTCTCTGCCTTTTCTTTTTACTTGCTCTGTCTCTGTGAATATAGGTGAAACAGTTACCTTTTGTGGTCCTTACGTGGTGTTCTTATGTGGAAGCATCCTTATGTAGATCTTGTGTGCCTTTGGTGGGAGAGCTGTGTTTGATGTGGATTCTAGTCACACATTTCCTTAGGGTGTGCTGGTAGCTATCACCTTGGTGTAGGGGTTGTGGCTGGTGATGGAGAAGCCTGAGCCTGTGCAGGGTGTGAGGTGGAACTTCCACTCTGCTCAGTGGCCATCTCTACCCTTTCACAGGTGGAGTCTGCTCCCAAGGTGCTGGAGCAGAAGGTTGAGAATCTGGCTCGAGCTGGTTGTGTGTTCCATTTAAGTGTGTGTTTTTCCTCCTCCCTGCACTGGGGTCTTTTCCCCAAAGCAGGGGAGTACTGAAGAAAGTGGGGCTCCTGTGCTTAGAATGGTCTGATGCACTGCTTGTGTAGGCATCTGTGGCTACCTCAGACACAGCTCACATTCACATCTCTTCCCCTGTTGTGGTCACTCCAGATCTAGTGCTAGGTTGTGGCATCAAGTGGGCAGGGCTGGAGCATTTGCTCATCTGGGATTGCGTACTTGTGGTCACAGGAGTTCAAGAGCTGTGCTGCCATCAGAAGTCTGGGCTGCTTATGGGGTGCTGTCTTAGTAAGCACCAACAATGGCCTCCACCATCCCACCTGCAAACACCCCAGGCCCCAGGCCACCTCTGCGTCCCAAGATTGAATCTTTTCACAGTTGGTGGGAAATCTCTCTAGATCCGGGGCCAAGCTGTGGTGTGGAGTGGGCGAGGTAGGAGTGTTTGCTTGGCTTGGACTGGGGAGCCCAGTGAGGCAGCAGCCACTAGGGCTGACCTCTCTCTGCCCTGTCTGTTGGCAAACCAGCACCCTTGCATTCCACACGAGTGGAGTCCAGGCTTCTCCAGACTTTCTATCTGTCCCAGCAGTTCTCCAAGCAGCCAGGGGAACTTGTCTCCTTCCTGTAGGACCCTAGAACTGGGATGCCCAGTCTGTGACTTGACCCACACACTTCCCAGGGTGAGTGTCCATCTGTGCAATCTCTCTTTTCCTCTTAGTACCCTCCCAGGGGTATTGGTCCCAGACTGGTGCTTTTCTTCTTGTCCTTCTCAATTATGTGTGTATTTTACTTACAGCCTTGGTTTGTAGGAGTTCTGCCACTTTCCAGTTAGTTTTCCATAATTGTTCCACCTGTAGATGTATTTTTGATGTGTTTGTGGGGGGAGGTGAGCTCCACATCATCTTGCTCCACCACCATTTGATCTTCCTCTGATCAGTGATCTTTGATGTTACTATTGCAAAAAGATTATGACTCACTGAAGGCTCAAGATGATTAGTATTTATTACCAATAAGATGTTTTTAAATTGAGATATGTACATTTTGAAGATGAAATATATTTGACATAAAACATTATGTAATTTAAGTTGAATAATGTATTGATTTGATACATTTATATTCAATATATTGTAATAGGATAGCCATTTTTCATGATAGTTCACACCTCTATCATGTCACATAATTATAATTTCTTTTTGTGGTTGGGATAATTAAGATGTAGTCTCTTAGCAAGTTTGATGATTATAATATAATATGGTTGTCCATATTCACTGTACTGTGCCTTAGATCTCTAGGACTTATTTTTCTATGAGATGCAGATCTGTACCCTTAAAAGACATCTCTCCTATTCTCCTACCCCTCAGCTCCTGGTAACCACCATATTACTCTCTGTTTTTACAAGTTTGACTTTTTTATATTCCACATAAAGTGGATATCATCTAGTATTTGTCTTTCTCTGTCTTTTAAAAAAATAAACAAAATGACAACCTTTAGCTAGATTAGCTAAGGAAGGAAGAAGACATAAATAAAATTAGAAATGAAAGTGGAGACATTATAACTGATGCTACAGAAATACATAGGCTCGTAAGAGACTACTAGGTAGAATTATATGCCAAAAAATTACATTACCAAGAAGAATGAATAAATTCCTAGAAACACGTAATCTATCAAGACTGAATCAGGAAGAATTAGAAAATCTGGACAGTCATAATAAGTAAAGGTATTGAATCAGTTTCAAAAACCTCTCAACAGAAAACCCCAGGACCAGATGGCTTCACTGACAAATTCTATGAAATATTTGAAGAATAATTAATGCCAGTTCTTCAAAAACTCTTCCAAAAAAATTAAAAAGGAGAGAGGGAACACTTCCAAAATTATTCTACAAGGCCAGTATTACCTTGAATATAAGCCATTATCCAGGATGAATATAGATGCAAAAATTCTCATCCAAATATCAGCAAGTCAAATTCAAGAACATATTAAAAGGATTATATAACATGACCAAATGGGATTTATCCCTGGGATGCAAGGATGGTTCAAAGTACCCAAATCAGTAAGTGTAATACATTGCATTAATAGAATGAAATTTAAAATAACTTGATCATCTCAATAAATGTAGAATAACATTTGGCAAGATACAACATCCTTTCCTGATAAAAACCCTCAACATATTGGGTGTAGAAGGAACATACTTCAACATAATAAAGATGTGATATATATAATACACACACACACATGCACACACACAGAACTGAATGTTATTCATCTATGAGAAAGAAGGACATCCTGCCATTTTTTGACAACATGGATGGACTGATGGCATTATGCTAAAATTCGTGCTTTCATTCTAATCTTATTTACTCCTCTATAACTAAATATACATTGTGACATATATTTTGAAAATTGTAATTCTAATTTATATTTTTTTATCCTACAAGAAAACTGTGATCTTATTATAGCTGTTATTTTCCAACTAAACCTCATACTATAGTTGATTTAGTGTAATAAAAAATTCTTTGAGAAAACGATTGTAATGGTGTGATGTGCACATGATAATTTATTTAATTATTGCTTAATTTTGAATATTTACATTACTTCCAGTGTTGGCTTTTATGAATTACTGCCCAAAATATTGTTTTTGCACATCTTGATTAATTTTCTCTGTATGGTTTCTTAGGAGTATACTATGAAGTCAAAGGCTATAGCATTTTTAAGATTCTTGAAGCATTTTGCCAAATGTCTTAATTCTTTAAAAATTACAGAAAATTTCTGAGAACCTAATAATGAATGGAAAAGTTAGTAGCTTGAAGGAATAGTTTCTTTATATAATGAAATCTTCACAATCATTGACGGATTTAAATCTTATTTTGCAATTTAATAGCAACAGCTACTATTACTAATTATTATCATTATCCTACTATTCATCTTTTCTTTGTCCTTATTCCTCTCCTCTTAACCTCCCTTCTTACTAACGCTATCACTTTCCTGCAATGAGAACGGGGAAATCTTTCAAAAACTAGGGTTAGATAGCATAGAACTTTCACTAATCTTATCTCAGCCTTTGTTGGTGCAAATGGCAAAATTTTGTTCTTTTTTATGGCTGAGTAATATTCCATTGTATATATGTACCACATATTTTATTTATTTTTGGCTGCATTGGTTCTTCCTTGCTGTGCATGGGCTTTCTCTAGTTGTGGTGAGTGGGGGCTACTCTTTGCAGTGTGCAGGCTTCTCATTGTGGTGGCTTCTCTTGTTGTGGAGCGTGGGCTCTGGGCATGTGGGCTTCAGTACTTGTGGCTCACAGGCTCTAGAGCACAGACTCAGTAGTTGTGGAACACGGGCTTAGCTGTTCCGTGGCATCTGGGATCTTCCCAGCCTAGGGCTTGAACCCATGTACCCTGCATTGGCAGGCAGATTCTTAACCACTGTGCCAATAGGGAAGCCCTTAAGTCAATTTAAAAGAGATCATATCAATTTAAAATAGATTAGATTCTTGCTTTCCTTCATAAGGAATAGCATCCTATAAACTGAAGAGAATTCTCTGTATTTTTAAACTACAGGAAGTTTTCAGATTCAAGTGGTACAAATTATTTGCTGTTTAGTGTATGTGCAGAGTTTATGGTTCTTATATATGCAGTGTATATTTTCCCTGTTCTCTTTCTGTTAGGCAGCTATGATGTTGAGATGTACATCCCTAAGGGAGCTTTACTGAGGTTTTCTATAGGGTTGGTATAGGCAGAAAACACCTATCCTAATAAACTAAGTTATCTCTTTTATTCTGCAAGTTGTAAAACCCTGGGATTTCAAATGAGGAATGGTTTAAATGCTGATGTGAAAGCTAGGAAATGCTGAATTTGGCTCCAAAAATTGTTAGGTCATACATTTATGTTGTTCAAGAATTGTGTTCTTTTGGCTAGTGCACCAGTGAAGAATCTCAATCCTTAGAAAAGAATTTTATCATTTTATCTTGCTGATCAGATAGCCAAACCTTAAAAAATTCTTAAAATTAAAACAACTTTAACTTAAATGTATTAAATTATATTTTATTTAACTTAAATTTTATTAAATGTATTAAAATTTTAATTCCCTTTATTTTTCATTTAAAAACTTAAAATTTACTTTTAAACAACTCCTTGGGATATCTACTCTTTAGGACTTTGCTAGATTATATAATCTTGATATATTGGAAAACCAGTTTCTAGTAATTTAGAAATTAGATCCAAGTGACTGGTACACATTGGGTTATTGACAGTATGGAATAGCAACAAAATAACAATAAAGACAATAGGTAATATTTTTTCTGGATCACTAAGTATGTTCCAGAGACATTTTGGGTGTTTCATACATACTAACAGATTTTTTCCCCACAACAATATGAGGTTTGTTCTATTATTATAAGAGTTAAGGCGGACATAACTCTGTGAACATTGTATTCTAGTTTTCCATCATTGTTGCCTGTATCTTGCAACAACCAGCTAAATGGTGTCCCTTTTCACTCTTGCCCCTTTACAATCCAATCCAGTGACTACATCCTGTGTGTGTGTTTTTTTTAATGTGAACATCTCTCTCCCTTTCTTTACCCTTTTAATTTTCTCCCTAATGCTCCTACTAGATGTTTCAAACTCCTTATAATTATCTGTCTCCAACTTACCTCTCCAGCATCATCTGCCTCTTTACTCAACCTCTTCCTTTTTAGGCTAAACTTAGACTTCTTGGAAACTGTCATTACTATTCTACCTGCTTTTCTTTTGTGCCTTCTCCTACCCCTGCCCTATCCTGAACATCTTTCAGATCTTGTCTTAATTATCAATGCCTCAGGGATAATATCTGTGATTACTGCTGGATGTTTCCTTAGTGTTGTGGTCTTTCCTTATTATAACAATTTCACACAGTTTTTACTACTTGCTGGTATTCTATCTTTCCAGGTAGAGTGTCAGACGGCAGAAACTGTGTCTACACCATTTCTCTGCATATTAGCACTTATTTCTGGAATATGCTAGTCATTTTATAATTATTCTTTTAATTTTTTATAATAATTCTATTAATGAAGTCTGATGCTTTATTATGTATTGAATAATGAAAGTAATTTTACTGACATATTCTCAAAGTCTTCCACTTTATTCTGTATTGATAATGAAATTCTGATACTTGCGTTGGTATAGAAATAAATATGAGTTTCTAATTGGCAAGTCACTTTATCTAGCATCCCACATCTCTCTCACTGTAATTAAACATTCTAAATAAAGAACACAGGATTATTCCTATTGAAAATGCAATGTAAACAAAATAAACAAAACAAAATAAATAGGAATAGGTAACCTTAGGCAGGGGTTTGGCTGGTTTGCAGTGGAGGCCTCCAACAAATTGAAAATTTGGTAGCAGTGGGAGAGGAAATTCAAAATCCCAGTATGTTTGAATGAGCCACATTTCAGCTTTCCCCATTGTCTTTAATAATGTAGTCGGTCTTCCTGGAAGGTTAAACTAAAACAACAAGAGTTAGATCAAATGAGAGTATTGCTATGTGAATATAGTAGGTAGTTTTTGGAAAGGAGCTTGGAATGATATAGCCAAAGATGTTTGAAAGTGTTCTCTAATAAAGCAAATATATATGTATGTGTATAGTGTACATCATATTGTATCATATTATATCATATCATATCATATAATACAGAAACCGAGCTATACAAGTAGAAACAATTCCTAAATGCTACCTAGATACTTGTGCTACAAATATGTGTGTAACTCTTCAATCTTCCTGTCTTCATTTATCAAGGCATTTTATGAGGTTTCTAGTGATTTTTTTAAGTTAAAAAAAGAAGTTTAGTAATATGGATATATAATTGCTTGGAGAAGTCCTAAGTGATTCAGTTTGTGTTTTATGACTTCCTGGAGGAGAATCTGTATGAGTAATGGGAAACAGGGTTATACCTTACCCTATAATTTAATATTTTGATAATATTTATGAAATCATTTTATATTTTCATTTCGTTGTTTCACTTATAAGAGACAAAATTCTGTTACTTTATACAAACTCACCTTCCAAGGCACTAGGAAAATTAGGACTTCATGCTGCCAACTAAAAATATGACTTACCTAGTACTTCGCTGTAAAACTGATTCCATTTCTTCTCATTAAATGTCTGGAACCAAAAGTCAAAATAAAGTGCATATATCATATTTTTGACCCTCTCCGTGAATGTCATGTGATCACTTAATTCTGAAAACGTAGCAGGTACATAGGATGGTGGGAATGGAAGTCTTCCACTATACTTTTCAGCTGAATAGCCAGGAGAGAAGTGGAGACTGTACACTAAAGTTACTTTAAGTACCTCAGCCAGCAGCTCACCACAGGATCCAACAGCATCTGCAAGAACAACATCAAAACTTGATTAATGTAGTTTTATCATCATCTTCTTTTTCGAAACAACATCTTTACAGATATTCATAAGCATATCAGAAAGTTCCCAAAATAAACTTCTCAATGATGAAAAATATGTCCACAATGAATTTTTTGCCAGATATGTCCATTTCTCTACCAAATGCTTGATGGCATGCTTCAAATTATCTTTAGTTAAAGACATAGGGAAAGTCTCAAACTTAATAGCAGATGGTTTGTTGGGATCAATAAGAATGGAAGCTGAAGTTGTCAGAAGAGTCACCTTATGACCCCTCATGACAAGTTCATCCAGGATTGTCTTCATATTCATCCAATGACTGTATTTCATTGGCCGTGCCAGCACCTTTCCACAACTTCCAGAGCTAAAGTAGCAAGTCAGCTGTAGTAGCAGCAGAAGTGAGAGCCATTTCACAGACATCTTGTTCATATGCAATACTTTTAAAAAGTTACATTATCCTTTTGCCATTGCTCACGCTTATATCCAAGGAGAAATCAATCAGGATGTTAAATTATAACTCCTGTGCCTCAAATAACTACATTATATGAATAGTCACAGCTGTGGAAATCAAGTGAAAGGGCAAAGCATAGAAAACTTCAAGTTTATACTGGTGTTTAATATTATTTCATCAGTGCTATCACCCATCTAAAAGCTGAGCTCAAACCTTGCACACGCAAATCAGTTATTATGTAAGAGAGAAAAATAGTGTAACAACAGTGGCAAGTGAGAGGCTCTTGTGCCTGCAGTCCCCTTGACACAGAATTAGAGATAATGTAACATCAACAGGATGGAGGGTTAGGAGGTCCCAACACTTGTATCCCCCACAAAAGCAACAAAAACAATAAATGAGCAACTACAAACCAATGTAAATTACTTTAGGAAAGCTCTGGACTACAATGAAGAAGCAGCAGAAACCCTGCAGATTGCAAAAACTGAGGATGGCCCTGTAAAAAAGCTTGGGAAAGATTTTACCTCCATCACCTCATCCTCCAGTTCAGAGCAGCTTGGCACCCACAGAAATTCCTTCAAATGGATTTCACCCCATGGGGAGAAGAAGAGCAGGAGAATCCCAGAGAGCTTCACCATCATAGAGGTTTGCAGTATTTGCTACTGAGGACTTCCACAGTCTTCACCAAACACTGATTACAGCAGACACAGAGCTGTCCAGAGTCCCTGCTTCTGTGTCTTTCCTGAGGCTGGAAATGTTGCTGTGGTGAGATCTGACACTTGGAGCCCCATCACTCCGGTACCTTGCTTTCCCTTGTTGAGTTGCCACAATGCCTGACTATCTATGAGACTGGAGCTCTTGCTCTATGCCCTGCCCACAGGTATTAAGTCAGTACTTTGTCTTGCCATAACTGGGGCAATGCTGCTATTGCTTGGACTTTACTGTGTATTCCTAGTTGGGGCTTTGACTGGTCATTACCTAGGCTGAGCTGCTGAGATACCCACCATTCCTAGAGCCTAAGTCACAGCTTTAACCTATCATTGCTGGGGCTAAAATGCTGCTATTTTGTACCTCACCCTGGGTCAGGGTTCTGATACACAATTACCACGGCCACACTGCTGGGGCTCTGCACCACAACCCATGGGTCCTAACTTGCAACTTTAACAGGCCATTGCTGAGCACACGCTGCTGCTGCTCTGTGACTTCCACTAGGGCCAGAATTGGAATCTTGGCCCACCATTTCCAGGCTGTGCAGCTACAGGACCCTGGACCCCTGGACCTAAGCCATTGTAGAACCCTGTCATCTCAGGGCCTGTAACACTGCTGCATCCCACTCACCCCCCCACACAAATATATTAACTATATGTCAAATGCCTAGAACTACAACTATATACAGGTTTTACATGCTTGCTTTTTATATTTATTAAGAGAAGAAAGAAGACATATGCATTTATATTGTCATATAATTACTTATCTCACCAGTTCTCTCTGTTTTATCATGGTGATTAGAATTGCAATCTGGGTTTAGTTCCTTCAGTTTGAAGACTTTCTTTTAGTTTTTCCTATAAGGCAGATTTCCCAGCAATGAATTTTTTGGGGGGGAGTGGAGGGAGAGGAATATCTGTATTTTGCCCTCATTTTTGAAAGATAGTTTTGTTTGATATAGAACTTTTGGTTGACAGTTTTGTCTTTCAGTGCTTTGAATATGTCATCCCACTGCCATAGAGATTCCATTGTTTCTGATGAGATAAAAGTGATGTCTTATTGGAGTTCGCTTGTATAGATAAATTACTTTTCTTTTAGTGCTTCAAGACTTTCTGTCTTTAGCTTTCAACATATCATTAGGTCTGTGTATGGCTCTCCTACGTTTATCGTACTTGGACTTGGTTGAACAATTGGGATACATAGGTTAATGCTTTTCATCATATTTGGGATGTTTTCAGGCATTATTTAAAAAAATATTTTGCTTTGCTCCTTTTTCTCTGACACTCCCATTTTGTGTATGTTACTGTGCTTAATTCTGTCCCACAATTCTCAACCCCTCAGTTCATTTTTCTTCATTCTTTTTTCTCTCTGTTCTTTGAGTTGTATTATCTTATTGATCTATCTTCAAGTTTGCAGGGTTTTTTTTAAAATTTATTTTTGTCTGTGTTGGATCTTTGTTGCTGTGTGTGGACTCTCTCTAGTTGCAGTCAGCGGGGGCTATTCTTCATTGTGGTGCACGGGCTTTTCACTGTGGTGGCTTCTCCTGTTGCAGAGCACAGGCTCTAAGTGCGTGGCTTCAGGAGTTGTGGTGTGCAGGCTCAGTAGTTGTCACGCGCGGGCTTGTTGCTCCACGGCATGTGGGGTCTTCCTGGACTAGAGCTCAAACCCATGTCCCCTGTATTGGCAGGTGGATTCTTAACCACTGCACCATCAGGAAAGTCCCTTGCAGGCTTTTTTGTTTTGTTTTGTTTTGAAAGTTCAGCAAGATTTTATTTTTTTTTGGATAGACATTGATGATCTGATTTTTAAATTCATATGGAAAGGAAAAGGACCTAGCATAGCCAAAGTTGTATATCAAACTTTAAAAAGGAAAACAAAGTTGAAGGACTAACATTACCTGATTTCAGGAGTTATTGTAAAGCTAAGTAATCAAGAGAGTATGGTACTGGTGCAAAGACAGACAAATAGATCAGCAGAATAGAATAGCAAGTCCAGAACCTAACCCACACACATATGGCACACATATATGGACAACTGATTTTTGACAAAGGTGTAAAGACAATTTAGTGGAGAAAGGATAGCCTTTTCAACAAGTGGTGCTGGCATAACAGGATAGGCATGTGCCAAAAAAACCCCAAAAAATAAACCAAAAAAAGAACTTCAAACCATACCTTGTACCATATACAAAAATTAACTTAAAATGGATCATAAAATCAAACGCAAAATCTACAACTAGGGCTTCCCTGGTGGCGCAGTGGTTGAGAGTCCGCCTACCGATGCAGGGGACACGGGTTCCTGCCCCGGTCCAGGAAGATCCCATATGCCGCGGAGCGGCTGGGCCCGTGGGCCATGGCCACTGGGCCTGCGTGTCCGGAGCCTGTGCTCTGCAGCAGGAGAGGCCGCAGCGGTGAGAGGCCCGCGTACCTCAAAAAAAAAAAAAAAAACCTACAACTATAAAACTCCTAGGAGAAAACTTTCATGACCTTGAGTTGGGCAAAGATTTCTTAAATATGACACCAAAAGCATGGTTCAGAAAAGGCAAAACTGATCAACTGGACTTTATCAAAGTTAAAACTTCTCTTTGAAAGATATTTTTAAAAGAATGAAAGACAAACCACAGACTGAGAGAAAATATTTGCAAATAATATGTGTGATAAAGGAAGGACTTGTATCAAGAATACGTAAATAACGCTCTTAGAACGCAATTAGAAAACAAAAATATCATTTGTAAAACAGGCAGAGGAGTTGAGCAAATACATCAGTAAGGAAGATATATGGTGATAAATAAGGCACAAGAAAAGATGCTTAACATTATTAGTCATTAGGGAAATGCAAATTAAAACCATGAGGTACCACTATACACCTATTTTTTTATTTTGCGGTACGCGGGCCTCTCAGTGTTGTGGCCTCTCCCGTTACAGAGCACGGGCTCCGGACACGCAGGCTCAGCAGCCATGGCTCACGGGCCCAGCCGCTCTGCGGCGTGTGGGATCTTCCCGGACTGGGGCATGAACCCGTGCCCCCTCCATTGGCAGGCGGACTCTCAACCACTGCGCCACCAGGGAAGCCCTACACCTATTTTTTTTTTTTTTATTTCGTAGTTACATGTTTTATTAATCACGTCTGAGAAAAGTCACTGATTTTCATTTTGTACAGCATTACCTTGTAAGGACAAGATACAGTAACAACTTCAAAGCTTTTTGCATATCAGAGCTGAAACTGAAAGCATCTCCATAATTGAATTTTCACTTCTTATTTGTAATAAGTTTATCCTTAGAAGGATACTTCATAGTGTTTAATCACAGATGAGTTTGGGCATTGCTATCACTCAATAATGTTAAGCATCTGCCAGGATCTCTCCTATACTCTATATTAATTTTTTCTCCGTTAAGCAAATATTTATTGGCAGCCTGTGGGAATAAGATACATCTAGGTCCTCTTTCCTTGGTATATTCACAAAAGCCTCTGAAACTAAATTTCCAAGTCAGGCCATACTAAGCCATGGCATAGTAAGTTTTCATCATTAACAGTTCTTTCTTTTTTTTTTTTTTATTCAAACAGCAAGTCACAAAAATTATAATCATTCTCATCAGTTCACTCAGTCCCATGTAATTAATTTTTTTATCTTGATCTTTTGTTAGCACTTTTATGAATTCATCAGTTTTCCATTAGAGTTCAGAAAATGCTTATTCATTCAGTTCAGCAGTATAGTCAGTTACCAGAAACCTGTGCTTGTCAGAGTCTTTTCCATGAATTCCTTGAAGATGAAAACCTTTTATAGGAACATTTTTGCAAAAGCATCAGAGTACACCCAGAACTGTCTGTAAATGACAAAAGACTTAAAAATGACCACGGTTAAAGATTTGATGAAAGTTCATAATAATGCAATTGACAAGGAAATTTAGTTATTTCTGAGATATACATTTAAAAATAATAACTAGAATTATGACTTCTAACATCTAACATACCAGAATATATGATTTTTAGGAATTTCATGTAATGTCTGAAACATTTATATTAACATATTTCTATACAAATAACCCAAAGGAAGTTTAGTATTAATTTTAGAATTTTATTTTATTTATTTTTTATACAGCAGGTTCTTATTAGTCATCAATTTTATACACTTCAGTGTATACATGTCAATCCCAATCACCAAATTCATCACACCACCATCTCCACCCACCCCTGCTACTTTCCCGCCTTGGTGTCCATACGTTTGTTCTCTACATCTATGTCTCAAATTCTGTCCTTCAAACCGGTTCATCTGTACCATTTTTCTAGGTTCCACATACATGCGTCAATATACGATATTTGTTTTTCTTTTTCTTACTTCACTCTGTATGACAGTCTGTAGATCCATCCACGTCTCAACAAATGACCCAATTTCGTTCCTTTTTATGGCTGAGTAATGTTCCATTTTTTATATGTACCACTTCTTCTTTGTCCATTTGTCTGTCAATGGGCATCTAGGTTGCTTCCATGACCTGGCTATTGTAAATAGTGCTGCAATGAACATTGGGGTGCATGTGTCTTTTTGAATTATGGTTTTCTCTGGGTATATGCGCAGTAGTGGGATTGCTGGATCATATGGTAGTTCTAATTTTAGTTTTTTAAGGAACCTCCGTACTGTTCTCCATAGTGGCTGTATCAATTTACATTCCCACAAACAGTGCAAGAGGGTTCCCTTTTCTCCACACCCTCTCCAGCATTTGTTGTTTCTAGATTTTCTGGTGATGCCCATTCTAACTGGTGTGAGGTGATACCTCATTGTAATTTTGATTTGCATTTCTCTAATAATTAGTGATGTTGAGCAGCTTTTCATGTGCTTCTTGGCCATGTGTATGTCTTCTTTGGAGAAATGTCTATTTAGGTCTTCTGCCCATTTTTGGATTGTGTTGTTTGTTTTTTTGATATTGAGCTGCATGAGCTGTTTATATATTTTGGAGATTAATCCTTTGTCTGTTGATCCGTTTGCAAATATTTTCTCCCATTCTGAGGGTTGTCTTTTCGTCTTGTTTATGGTTTCCTTTGCTGTGCAAAAGCTTTAAAGTTTCATTAGGTCCCACTTGTTTATTTTTGTTTTTATTTCCTTACTCTAGGAGGTGGATCAAAAAAGATGTTGTGATTTATGTCAAAGAGTGTTCTTCCTATGTTTTCCTCTAAGAGTTTTATAGTGTCCAGTTTTACACTTAGATCTCTAATACATTTAGAGTTTATTTTTGTGTATGGTGTTAGGGAGTGTTCTAATTTCATTCCTTTTTTTTTTTTGTGCTTCGCGGGCCTCTCACTGTTGTGGCCTCTCCCATTGCGGAGCACAGGCTTCAGATGCGCAGGCTCAGTGGCCATGGCTCACGGGTCCAGCTGCTCTGTGGCATGTGGGATCTTCCCAGACCGGGGCACTAACCTGTGTCTGCTGCATCGGCAGGCGGACTCTCAACCACTGCCTCACCAGGGAAGCCCCTAATCTCATTCTTTTACGTGTAGCTGTCCAGTTTTCCCAGCACCCCTTATTGTATATCCTTGTATATCCTTGCTTCCTTTGTCATAGAGTAGTTGACCAAAAGTGTGTGGGTTTATCTCTGGGTTTTTATCCTGTACCATTGATCTATATTTCATATATCTATATTTTTTTGCCAGTACCATATTGTCTTGATTACTGTAGCTTTGTAGTATAGTGTGAAGTCAGGGAGTGTGATTCCTCCATCTCTGTTTTTTTCCCTCAAAACCGCTTTGGCTATTCAGGGTCTTTTGTGTCTCCATACAAATTTTAAGATTTTTTGTTTTAGTTCCATAAAAAAGTGCCATTGGTAATTTGGTAGGGATTGCTTTGAATCTGTATATTGCTTTGGGTAGTATAGTCATTTTCACAATGTTGATTCTTCCAATCCAAGAACATGGTATATTTCTCCATCTGTTGGTATCATCTTTAATTTCTTTCATCAGTGTCTTATAGTTCTCTGCATATAGGTCTTTTGTATCCCTACATAGGTTTATTCCTAGGTGTTTTATTCTTTCTGTTGCAATGGTAAATGGGAGTGTTTCCTTAATTTCTCTTTCAGATTTTTCATCATTAGTGTATAGGAATGCAAGAGATTTCTGTGCATTAATTTTGTATCCTGCAACTTTACCAAATTCATTGATTAGCTCTAGTAGTTTTCTGGTGGCATTTTTAGGATTCTCTATATATAGTATCTTTTCATCTGCAAACAGTGACAGTTTTACTTCTTCTTTTCCAATTTGTATTCCTTTTGTTTCTTTTTCTCCTCTGATTGCTGCGGCTAGGACTTCCAAAACTCTGTTGAATAAGAGTGGTGAGAGTGGGCAACCTTGTCTTGTTCCTGATCTTAGAGGAAATGCTTTCAGTTTTTCACCATTGAGAATGAAGTTTGCTGTGGGTTTGTCGTATATGACCTTTATTATGTTGCGGTAGCTTCCCTCTATGCCCACTTTCTGGAGAGTTTTTATCATAAATCAGTGCTGAATTTTGTCAAAAGCTTTCTCTGCATCTATTGAGATGATTATATGGTTTTTATTATTCAATTTGTTAATATGGTGTATCACATTGATTGATTTGTGTATCATGAAGAATTCTTGCATCCCTGGGCTAAATCCCACTTGATCATGGTGTATGATCCTTTTAATGTGTTGGATTCTGTTTGCTAGTATTTTGTTGAGGATTTTTACATCTATATTCATCAGTGATAATGGTCTGTAATTTTCTTTTTTTGTAGTATCTTTGTCTGGTTTTGGTATCAGGGTGATGGTGGCTTATAGAATGAGTTTGGGAGTGTTCCTTCCTCTGCAGTTTTTTGGAAGAGTTTGAGAAGGATGGGTGTTAGCTCTTCTCTAAATGTTTGATAGAATTTACCTGTGAAGACATCTGGTCCTGGACTTTTGTATGTTGGAAGAATTTTAATCACAGTTTCAATTTCATTACTTGTGATTGGTCTATTCATATTTTCTGTTTCTTCCTGGTTCAGTCTTGGAAGGTTATACCTTTCTAAGAATTTGTCCATTTCTTCCAGGTTGTCCATTTTATTGGCATAGAGTTACTTGTAGTAGTGTCTTAGGATGCTTTTTATTTCTGTGGTGTCTGTTGTAACTTCTCCTTTTTCATTTCTAATTTTATTGATTTGAGTCCTCTCCCTCTTTTTCTTGATGAGTCAGGCTAATGGTTTATCAATTTTGTTCATCTTCTCAAAGAACCATCTTTTAGTTTTATTGATCTTTGCTATTATTTTCTTTGTTTCTATTTCATTTATTTCTGCTCTGATCTTGAAGATTTCTTTCCTTCTGCTACCTTTGGGTTTTGTTTGTTCTTCTTTCTCTAGTTCCTTTAGGTGTAAGGTTAAAGTGTTTATTTCAGACTTTTCTTGTTTCTGGAGGTAGGCTTGTACAGCTATAAACTTCCCTCTTAGAACTGCTTTTGCTGCATCCTGTAGGTTTTGAAACGTCATGTTTTCATTGTCATTTGTTTCCATGCATTTTTTGATTTCCTCTTTGATTTCTTCAGTGATCTCTTGGTTATTTAGTATCATATTTTTTTGCCTCCATGTGTTTGTGTTTTTTACGTTTTTTTCCCCTGTAATTCATTTCTAATCTCATAGCGTTGTGGTCAGTAAATATGTTTGATATGATTTCAATTTTCTTAAATCTACTGAGGCTTGAGTTGTGACCCAAGATGTGATCTATCCTGGAGAATGTTCTGTGCACACTTGAGAAGAAAGTGTAATTTGCTGTTTTTGGATGGAATATCCGATAAACATCAATTAAGTCTACCTGGTCTATTGTGTCATTTAAAGCTTCTGTTTCCTTATTTATTTTCATTTTGGATGATCTGTCCATTGGTGTAAGTGAGGTGTTAAAATCCCCCACTATTATTTTGTTATTGTCGATTTCCTCTTTGATAGCTGTTAACAGTTGCCTTATGTATTGAGGTGCTCCTATGTTGGGTGCATATATATTTATAATTGTTATATCTTCTTCTTGGATTGATCCCTTGATTATTATCTAGTGTTCTTCTTTGTCTCTTATAACATTCTTTATTTTAAAGTCTATTTTATCTGTTATGAGTATTGCTACTCCAGCTTTCTTTTGATTTCCATTTGCATTGAATATCTTTTTCCATTCCCTCACTTTCAGTCTGTATGCATCCCTAGGTCTGAAGAGTGTCTCTTGTAGACAGCATATATATGGGTCTTGTTTTTGTATCTACTCAGCAAGCCTGTGTCTTGTGGTTGGAGCATTTAATCCATTCACATTTAAGGTATTTATTGATATGCATGTTCCTATTACCATTTTCTTAATTGTTTTGGGTTTGTTTTCATAGGTCCTTTTCTTCTCTTGTGTTTTCCACTTAGAGAAGTTCCTTTAGCATTTGTTGTAGAGCTGGTTTTGTGGTGCTGAATTCTCTTAGCTTTTGCTTGTCTGTAAAGCTTTTGATTTCTCCATCGAATCTGAATGGGATCCTTGCCAGGTAGAATAATCTTGGTTGTAGGTTCTTCCCTTTCATCACTTTAGGTATATCATGCCACTCCCTTCTGGCTTGTAGAGTTTCTGATGAGAAGTCAGCTATTAACCTTATGGGAGTTCCCTTGCATGATATTTGTCATTTTTCCCTTGCTGCTTTCAGTAATTTTTGTTTGTCTTTAATTTTTGCCAATTTGATTACTATGTGTCTCAGCATGTTTCTCCTTGGGTTTATCGTGTATGGGACTCGCTGTGCTTCCTGGACTTGGGTGGCTATTTCCTTTCCCATGTTAGGGAAGGTTTTGATTATAATCTATTCAAGTATTTTCTCTGGTCCTTCCTCTCTCTCTTCTCCTTCTGGGACCCCTATAATGCAAATGTTGTTGCATTTAATGTTGTCCCAGAGGTCTCTTAGGCTGTCTTCATTTCTTTTCATTCTTTTTTCTTTGTTCTGCAGCAGTGAATTCCACCATTCTGTCTTGCAGGTAATTTATCTGTTCTTCTGCCTCAGTTATTCTGCTATTGATTTCTTCTAGTGTAGTTTTCATTTCAGTTATTGTATTGTTCATGTCTGTTTGTTTGTTCTTTAATTCTTCTAGGTCTTTGATAAACATTTCTTGCATCTTCTCTATCTTTGCCTCCCTATTCTTTTCTGGAGGTTCTGGATGATATTCACTATCATTATTCTGAATTCTTTCTTTGGAAGGTTGCCTATCTCCACTTTATTTAATTGTTTTTCTGGGGTTTTATCTTGTTCCTTCATCTGGTACATAGTCCTCTGCCTTTTCAACTTGTCTATCTTTCTGTGAATGTGGTTTTTATTCCACAGGCTGCAGGATTGTATTTCTTCTTGCTTCTGCTGTCTGCCTTCTGGTGGATGAGACTATCTAAGAGGCTTGTGCAAGTTTCCTGATGGGAGGGACTGGTGGTGGGTAGAGCTGACTGTTGCTTTGGTGGGCAGAGCTCAATAAAACTTTAATCCACTTGTCTGATGATGGGTGGGTCTGGGTTCCCTCCCTGTTCATTGTTTGCCATGAGGTGACCCAAAAATGGAGCCTACCTGGTCTCTTTGGTGGGGCTAATGGTGGGCTCTGGGAGAGCACACACCAAGCAGTACTTCCCAGAACTTCTGCTGCCAGTGTCCTTGTCCTCACAGTGAGACACTGCCACTCGCCACCTCTGCAGGACACCCTCCAACACTAGTAGGTAGGTCTAGTTCAGTCTCCTATTGGGTCACTGCTCCTTCCCCTGGTTCCTAATGTGCACAGTACTTTGTGTGTTCCCTCCAAGAGTGGAGTCTCTGTTTCCCCCAGTCCTGTCAAAGTCCTGCAATCAAATACCACTAGCCTTCAAAGTCTGATTATCTAGGAATTCCTCCTTCTGTGGCCGGACCCCCAGGTTGGGAAGCCTGATGTGGGGCTCAGAACCTACACTCCAGTGGGTGGACTTCTGTGGTATAAGTGTTCTCCAGTGTAAGTCACCTACCCAGCAGTTATGGGATTTGATTTTATTGAGACTGCACCCATCCTACCATCTCATTGTGATTTTTCCTTTGTCTTTGGATGTCAGGTATCTTTTTTGGTGAGTTCCAGTGTCTTCCTGTCAATGACTGTTCAGCAGTAAGTTGTGATTCCGGTGCTCTCATAAGAGGAGATGAGAGCACGTCCTTCTACTCTGCCATCTTGAACCAATCTCCTATAATCTTTTAAGTATGAATTTTTCAGGATATTATCTCAGTTTTTTTCCCTCAAAGTTTCTAAGAGTGGAGTTATCCATGCACAGTTTTACACGTTTTTATACAAAGCTAGGAACTGACGAATAATACAAGTGATAAAATTAAAAAAAAGACAATGCCACATTAATTTTCACTGACCATTATATGTTAAAATAGGCAAAGTAGCAGTTTATGCTTTCAGGAGATCTAACTGCATTTTATACAATGGAAAACACTAATTTAGAAGGTATCGAATATGCTATATCCAGCCCACAGAATTCATGGATACTGAAATTCTCACTTCTCAATGGGATGAAATCCCAAGGAATCCTAGGTTAGTGGGGCAATTTTTTTTTTTTAAGGCAGGTGGCTGTCTATTACTTGTCAAGGCAGTCAGCCTGATTCCAGGCTCTAGAAGATAAAAATTGTGTGGGTTGTTTTGGGGCAGTTTAGATCATGCCTGAAGGTGGCCGGTAGTTCACAACTAGTGAGAGAGCTCAGATGGATTTATATTGTCATAAAAATAACTATAGGATTTACCAGGGAGCGCTTCTGTAATTTTCTCTGTGCTAACCCTGACTACCCCCATGCTTTCCAGTTTTTGCCTCTCCTCTTCCTCCCCACCTCTGAGAAAGTAGCTGTTAATCAAATTGGTCAGAACTGTATGTTGATTAGGCAAAGTTGTTAATGGGCAGGATTAAGAGACCTTAAATTCAGAGCCTATGCCTCTTCCTGTCACCCTTTTCTGCTTTAACAGGAAACAAAGCATGGCTCCCAGGGGTCTCTCTTGGTCTTTTACTCAACGACTGGTTTTAAGATACAGACCTACTAAAAATGGACTTGAGGATACGGGGAGAGGGAAGGGTAAGCTGGGACAAAGTGAGAGAGTGGCATGGACATATATACACTACCAAACATAAAATAGATAGCTAGTGGGAAGCAGCCGAATAGCACAGGGAGATCAGCTCGGTGCTTTGTGCCCACCTAGAGGGGTGGGATCGGGAGTGTGGGAGGGAGGGAGATGCAAGAGGGAAGAGATATGGGGACATATTTATATGTATAACTGATTCACTTTGTTATAAAGCAGAAACTAACACACCATTGTAAAGCAATTATACTCCAATAAAGGTGTTTAAAAAAGAAAGAAAGAAAAAAAAAGATATATGCTCTTTTCATCTTGGGAAAAGAGAGAGCAGGAACAGGAAGAAGGATTTGAATCTTTATGCTCCAACTCAGTCTTTTTCAAAATTATATTTTGAATATTGAATATCGAGTGCATCTACTAAGTGAACTGTAACACAATGTCTCTCTGCTGCTCAGAACTTCCGCAGTCCCCCAGGAACTCTTCTGGGAAAAATTATCATTTGTGGGGTTAGATTTGGACATTCTTGTGTTCTTACTATTAACTTAATAGCACTGAAACCTCACACATAACCTCTAATATAGAAGTGTCTCTGAGAACAAAGTAAAACTTGAATTGGAATATTTAAGCACATGAGTCCCCCTTGCGCCATTTAAAAATTTGACTTCAAAACAAAAACAGATATACCAGTTCATTTTGATCTAATTGTGTTATGAAATTCTCTCCCCCTTGCGAAAACTATTTTAATGGACCCACTCCATAGACATTAAAGAGAGTCATTCATGTAGTTGTTCAGCACAAAGGCAATGTATCATACCTTCTGTGGAATCTGGGCAGGGGCCAATACAATCATGTTAGCCTTTTCTTCTGGAAGGTTTTGGACCATTGAGCCCAGACTAAATAATACAATGCCATCTTCTCCAGAGCTTTGGACAAACTTTTCGATTTCCTGAAAAGAAACAGTTTGCTTTACTACAAAGGGGCATCAGCAAAGAGAGAGAGAGAGAGTTTTGTTTGTTTGTTTGTTTCATTTATTCTTGTTTTAGTTTGTTTGAAGGAAATGAATACATGCATTTCTAAAGAGAGAAGTATTGTTAGAATGTCTCATCTTCTAACATGCCAAACCATTAAACCCCCTTGGAAAGAGATGTGTAATATGAAATCTATTTTCTTTAATCAATGTATAATCATTGACTACTAGGCAAATATGGTGATTTATTTATTACTTATCAACAAGAGACAGCAGTAAAGTGAAAGTTTCCAGTGAAGAACATTTTACGTTGTGACAGCACAGGTTTAATTTTCTTAAATGAGTTTTGAAAACAGTGTAATTTTTATTCCATGTCTCAAACAATAGCAGGACCAGGAATTTTTTTTCTAGTTATGTGTTAAATAATGCTAAGTTCCAGTAACAATGACTTAGTAATTTGTCCCAGGATGACAGGATTGTGACCAAGTAAAATAGTGTGCTTATTAAAACACGTGGCTTGCTCACCCAGACAAAATTCAAGACCTGACCTCACTGTATCCAGCAATCTAAAGTTATGCCTTGAACTTTGCCCAGTCGCAAACTGTTCCTTACTTTACAAATTCTTCCTCGATATCGCCAACCAGACCCCAACACCTTAGAATTATCTTCCCCTGACTTTCCTCTGCTGAAAAGTAAAAAAACTCTGTCAGAGTGTTGTTCTTGTTTCCTATAATAAGTCAAATAAACCTAGCCTTGCGTGATCAACAAGTTTTTTTGTGTTTGTTTGTTTGTTTTTGGTATTGTCTGGAAGAGTTGACAGAAGACAAATATTTAAAAGGACCTGAATTCCTAACAAAGAGTCTGTCTGTAGCTCGGCTTCTTGAGATTTTATGTCATTCTATGTCCAGTGTATTTGTTACTGAATTGGTCTACTTTTCTTCTTGGCAGTTTTCAGGATGTCTCTTTTGGTGTACAGGCTTTCCTGGTTATAAAGGCTACATATGATAATATAACCTGATTATGAGGTTACATATAATTGCTTTGGTAAAATAAGGAAAGTGCTCTTGTTAAATCATCTATATATAAATAAATGACTCTGAATTTATTAATCACAATTTATTATTTATTTATTGGTGTTTCAAATTCCCAATATTGACAGGTTCCCTAAATTTAATCCTCAGCTAAGATTCTGATCTATTAAACTTCTGGTGATATTACATTAATTGACTGAAAGAGAAAAAGACTGATGAAAGCAATTTTCCTTATCTTAAAATATTATTGCCTTTTTCTTTCTACCTCATGCTCTGATAACACTGGGCATGCTATATTAATTTCATCTCTCTTAAGGAAATAGCTTTTCAAAACTTCCTGCAGTTTATTTCTCTCTATGTTCATTCAAAACCTAATGAAATTACATATCATATATCATTATTTTTATACTGGATGTTTAAATTTTGAGTATAAATTTAATTTTATTTCTGATCATGGCCCAGATATTTTAAGGGAATTAATGCTATGACATAATGAATGTGACAGATTTTGCCTGTAAATTATTTTGGGTGGATTTTACTCCATGACAGTGTGATTTATTGGGTAAAACCTCTGATCAGGCTATCTATGAACTAATTGGGGTTCATGACATAAAGTTATGGAAAACTTTCATTTACGTTTTAAAATTTGTAGCCTATTGTGCAGGTTAATACTAAACTAGGCACTTTCTCTCTGATATCTACTTTACTTTATTTGTTTCCAAGCCTAGCTAGTGAGATCAGGCAGTTTACATGATTGAAATAGAACTATATCTTTATGCATTACTGGATGATTTTTAATGCACCACTACAACCAATTCCTGAGAGAGGTTTATTTCCATGAATAATATTATCAGGATACAATAATTTCTGTTCTATTTTGTGCTGTGAAGTTCTTTGATCTCAAATATAATGAGAACAAATTTGGGGGGAAAAAATATCATGAGTTTGCCAGTATGACACATA
>NW_006775759.1:658695-716541 GCF_000442215.2 Lipotes vexillifer | reverse complement strand
AGCAGGAATCCCTCCAGTCTAGATACTAGTGAGACTGCTTAAAGCTTCAAATACAATTTTAACATTTTCTTCTTACTTTTGTTTCTGAGACAAATTCCTTTTGTCAAAAGTGGCACTAAGAAATTTGTCACAATAGCTAATATTTATCAAGCACCATGTCCTTGGCACTGTGTATGGGCTTTATGTAACCAGTCGATTCTTTATATTCTTAGTAATTATGTTCTATAAAGTTGCCACAAACATGTCATTAGTGAGTAATGAATCATTGCTACTGGCTTCACCCAAGCTTCTTGTCGCAACATTCTTGTCAACTGCTCAACACATAAGCTAGTTTTATGTGTGTTTCTGTTTTGAAACACCTTGTTTAATATATTGTTGATTCATCAACACTGAACTCATAGCCAACAGTGCTATAACTCATGGAATGGAATGAAGATTATCTGGCAAACATATTTTCTTCTTAAGGTACATCACAGCCTTCTTACTTCTTTTCTGGAACAATAGAAAACATGTCAGCACTCTCCTTGGGGGCCATTCTAAACAGCGACATCACCAACAAAAAGCACTCAAATGCAAAAATGTGGCATTAATTAGACCTGAAAGGGACACTTATTTACTGTGTGAGAGCTGCAACAAAAAGGGAGAGGATTGCCTTTTTCAATGCTCAACTGGGAACATGCACGTCCAGTGAGTAACTTTTTTGCTGATCTGTATATAGCTATGAATGACCATGAAGCACTACAAATATTGATTCTGGGGTTACAAATAAATTTTAGTGAGTAGGCAAATTTGAAAGTACAGAATCTGTATATAATGAAGAATGACTGTATTAGACCATTTTACTCTCACACCACTCCAATGAGATAGGTAAGTAAACCCCCTCCCTCATTTTTCTTCTTTTTTTCTCACATATTTCCACTTTTAATATCACATTATCAGAATTTGATTCTTTTAAATACCTCATTGAAATTTATTTTAATAAAATACAAGAGATAAGCTCCCACATTACCTCAGTCTTATGCATTTTGTGATTTGTACTTTATTGTAAATAACTATTTAACATTTATAGTCTTTCTGGCTGACCAGTCTATAATATCCCTAAGGACTACAACTGTGTCTATCTCATTCACCCCTCCTTCTTCAGTTCGGAGTGTAGAATCTGGTATCTAGCAGACAAAGAATACACATTTGTTGAAAAAAATATAATTTCTTATGTGTTGGAAGACTTTTTTATAGTGGCTATATCCACACAATCTTGCATTTCTCTCTTAATTTCCATGACTGTTATGTAGCTCAGAATCTTCAGTGATAATAAAACATGAAACACATAATAAGTGAGGGCATGGTGTGAAGAAATTTTATATATTGTCCATGTCTTTTCCATAAGACAGTATTTGGACTGGGAATAGAAAACTATTCAAGACACCAGTTTACCTTAGGCAGTGGTTTGGCAAGTTTGCTGTGGAGTCTTCCAACAAATTCAAAATTTGGTAAGAGTGGGTGGGGAAATTCAAAGTCCCAATAGCTTCTTATCAGTCAAATATCAGCTTTCCCCATCAATTCACACAATGTAGTGAGTCTTCCTGAAAAAGAAAATAGGAAAAGGAATATATGTAAATTTGTGAATTTGTATCCATTTTTTCTTAGAAGATATAGCAATAAAGCTTCAAGTCTGTGTTGGTTAAGATGAACAAATAATACCAGGGTTTTATAATTTAAACAAACATATATACAGAAAAAAGAGAAGAAAAAAATGCATGTTAAGTGAGAGACTTACATAACTTACAATAACCTCTCCCCTCTGCACCTTTGAACCCAGGTTCAAATAATTGTTAAAGATTAATTCCTGTTTTATGTATTACAAGTTCAAGTTAACTAACAGATTTTAATTCTAAGTCAATATCTCTCTGTAATTATTTAAGTATGTGATGAATATTACATTCTAAATGGTCATTTTCCTGCATAGCATTGGGCTTGTATCACATTCATGTTATTTGTGCATTTTTACTTAATGCTCTAACATTTTAAACTTTTGTTTAAAACTAACTGAGCATCCCCGTCTTCCAAGGATGACCCAGCATTGTGTGATTGCCATGGACCTACTGGCAGGCAAGCCTCTGCTGCTAATAAGTTAGAGGGAGGCTTCCAAAATGGTGCTTGCCAGTGTTAGCATGGTAGAACAAGATCCCCAAAATGGCTGCCACCAGAGTCTCCGTCCCTAGGTGGAGTCCCAGCTGCACAATGCCTCTCCAGGAGACTCGCCAAGATCAGCAAGTGGGTCTCACCCAGGTGCCTTTCAAACTAGTGCCTCTTCACTGGGACTCAGACTGTGTGAGATTTTGTCTGCACACTTTGAGAACAGAATCTCTGTTTACAGAGTCTCCTGTTCTCTCGAATGTAAGCCCATCTGGTTTGCAAAGCCAGACATTCTGGGGGCCTATCTTACCAAAATGGGGAGCCTGAAGTGGGGGCTCAGACCCCTTTCTCCTGGAGGAGAACCTCTGTGGTTGTGATATTCCCCCTGTTTGTGGGTGGCCAACTCCAGGGTGTGGGTCCTTGTTAGACTGCATCTCTGCTCCTCCTACTTGTCTAGTTGTGGCTCCTTCTTTATATCTTTAGTTGTGGGAAATCTTTTATGCTAGTCTTCAAGTTGTTCTCAAAGATAGTTGCTTTGTGAATAGTTGTATTTTGCTGTGTCCATGGGAGGAGGTAAGTTCAGGGCCTTCCTACTTCACCAACTTGAGATTGTTTTCTAAAGATTATTAATGACTTTCCACATTAAACATGGACCTGCAGCATGAAGAATTTGCACTGTTCACACTTGTTTCAATCTGGTCTCCAGTGTCACTTAGCTAGCCACCAGAGAATAAACAGGTTACTCATAGGAAATTGAATTTCCTTTAGGGGTATAGAGAAAGGCAAGAAGAGAAACCTCAGTGGTTTAAGAAGCTTCCCTAATGATGCATATATCACTAAGAATCAATAGCCTTCCCTTGTATAACTTAAAGTCTCACACTTTCTTGTATGTTTTAAAGAAGAAAGCTTATTGTGGAACTAAATTCTTGGACCATCTGTGATCAAGAAAGGGCATGATGAATGAGGTGCACTAAATGAAATGAGGTCTTTCACTTCCATCTCTATGTCATTTATTTTTTCTGTCCTAGGAAATTTGAAACATTCTGACTGTATCAATTACTACAATCTAATATAAAGGGAAGGCTGCTTGATAACTGCCTAGAAAGGATAGGAGGCTAAGGAAGTATCTCATGATTCAGACTGTGAAGTGTTTCCCCATATCTAAACTTGTGTCTTTGGTCTCCAGAAAAATTATAAATACTGGAAAAGCTAAAAATAAATATTATGAAGCAAGTGGGAATGAGTGATAAAGGAGACTCATCTGCCAAAAGCTGAAAAATATTCCTTTAGTGTTTATAACTTGGTCAAAGGATCTCCTTTGTTAGTTTCTATTCCTAGAATAAATCAGCAATGCTGTGATGGCTTCTTGTTCAAGGAATGACATAAAACTTCTGGAAAGTCAGACTGGAAAACTGCCTTGGTTTTAAAAGTCTATTTGTGTCAATCACTTTCATCTCTGTCCCCTTATTTACCTACAATATCTCTAAGCTTTTTCGTGGCTTTGGATTATTTGCTTAGTCATATTCTCACAGACCAATGCACGCGTCCCATTCACAGCCCAGCATTCTACTTTGATTGTTATTTTGTGCCCTGTTTTCCTTCCCATTGCTGTGCATGTGCTTATTATGGTATCTCATTTAAGAGCTTATTTTCTATGACTTATGATTCCTGATTAATTTTTATCTTAGAAACTTTGGTCTTTGGGTTATTTGTTTAGTCTTTTATTCCAGATAGGCCTACTCATCCTCACACTTCATTCACCAGCCAGCTTTCTACTTTGATTGTTTGGCATTTGATGCTCTGTTTTACTTCACATTGCCTTGCATGCCCTGGCAATGGAATCTCATCTAAGAGCTTATTTTCTATGATCTATGATTCTTAATTAATTTTTAGCAGAATTTGTTCCTGAGACTTTGACCTTGGTTCTATTCTTCAAGCCACTACCTCCTATAACCTCATATACTATATATGTAATCGAAGTTTAATGTTTATATAACTCGGATATTTATTTCCTTTGTAATTGTAAATTATCCTTTTAAATATTCTTAGGCATTGAGAGTAATTATGAATTTCTGTCAAGGATGGTTAAGATCAATTTGGAAGGGATATTTTCTTAGGTTTCCAAAATTTTTATAATACTTCCCAAACAAAATGATGCTTTATATGTATCTATGAGTAAATGGTGGTGAGGGAACATCTCTCCTGGCAAAAATAAGTTTGGTTACTTCAGTGGTATACTCTGACTATGGAGAGTGTTTGTTATAAAGACCACCAACATCAAGAAAAACTAATCTTGGTCTTCTATATTGCAGCACACTTGGTGCTTAGCACAATGTTTCTCCAAATCGTACATGGAGTTTTGAAATTACAGTCTCATGCTTTTCTTTCAGTTAATGCAATATACAAGTGCTTAGGTTCAGGGGCCAGACTGCTGTGTTTTAATCTCATCTCCATCACTTCTTCCCCAAGAGAACCTGAGTAGGTTATCTTACTTAAGTTTCCATATTTATAAAATGACGAGAATAATAGTGCCTATGAACAGAATTTCTATATGTGTCTCTCATGAGTTAATAAATGTAAAGGATGTAGAAGATTTCCTGGAGAAGAGTAAATTCTCAATAAATATTTACTAATTTCCTTCTGTGCTTCACCCCCCCTCAAACAAAAAGAAGCTCAATAAATATTTATAGTTGAATGAATGTACTCACAGAATCAAGATTAGAAATCATCCAGATATGAAAAATATACTGGACCTTCACCTTTTGCTTCATTTTTCAAACTGTAGTGTTGTAGAATCAGAAAGCAGACATTGATAATTCTAATATTAATCACCAGTGTTTTAGGTTTGCTTAGCAAATGACTTTTAATCCATTGAAAAGGAAGGAGTAATACTAGATAATTCCCAGAGACAACTCATCCACACTAAGTAATTTTCCTTCTTAATAGATATATTAGATGATGGAGATGTTAGAGATATTAAAATAATAGAAGAACTGAATCTAGAGCGATATCAGAGACTTTGATGCTGAAAGCTGAAAGGAACCTCAGGTATGAGTTTATAAAATGTGTAATTTTTTTTTTCTTTGCGGTACGTGGGCCTCTCACTGTTGTGGCCTCTCCCGTTTCAGAGCACAGGCTCCGGACGCGCAGGCTCAGCGGCCATGGCTCATGGGCCTAGCCGCTCCACAGCATGTGGGATCTTCCCGGACCGGGGCACGAACCAGTGTCCCCTGCATCGGCAGGTGGACTGTCAACCGCTGCGCCACCAGGGAAGCCCTAGAAATGTTTAATTTTAAAGACAAGTAAACATAAAGTTTACACAAAGTGTCATACTTTCTTGTACATGAAGTAGATTTTTTTTACTACACCCAGGTTTAAAATTATATTTACTCATGACTGACTTTCACTTGATTTTTAAATATATTTAATGAAATTTCTTACTATAGTATATTAAAAATGGCTACGTAGTCTTTGAAACTCCTCCTATTGAGAGGTGGAGGCTACTTCACCTTTTGAATTTGGGCTTGTGTTGTGACTTGTTTTACCAATAGAAGGTGGCAGAAGTGATATAGTGTGACTTACAAATCTAGGCCTAAAACTTTCATACAAACTATTCTAGAATTCTTCTGTGATGTGAAAAATTCCAAGCTTTTCTGTTGGAGAGGTCACATGGAAGAGACAATTATAGTATCCTGCCAATCTGCCAAATCCCAGCCATGAGAGTGACACTTTCTTGGAATGATCCACCGCAGCCAAGCTGATAACTAACCGTAGGCTAATGAGTAAGCCCAGACAAGCCTCAAAGAAGAAACATTTCCCTGAGCCCAGCCCAAGTTGCTGATTCATAGGATCATGAGCAAATGATACGTTTGCTCTTTTATTTTATTTTATTTTATTTTATTTTTATTATTTTTACATCTTTATTGGAGTATAATTGCTTTACAGTGGTGTGTTAGTTTCTGCTTTATAACAAAGTGAATCAGTTATACATATACATATGTTCCCATATCTCTTCCCTTTTGCGTCTCCCTCCCTCCCACCCTCCCTATCCCACCCCTCCAGGCGGTCACAAAGCACCGAGCTGATCTCACTATGCTATGCGGTTGCTTCCCACTAGTTATCTACCTTACGTTTGGTAGTGTATATATGTCCATGCCTCTCTCTCGCTTTGTCAAAACTCACTCTTCCCCCTCCCCATATCATCAAGTCCGTTCTCTAGTAGGTCTGTGTCTTTATTCCTGTCTTACCCCTAGGTTCTTCATGACATTTTTATTTTCTTAAATTCCATACATATGTGTTAGCATACGGTATTTGTCTTTATCTTTCTGACTTACTTCACTCTGTATGAGAGACTCTAGGTCTTTACACCTCATTACAAATAGCTCAATTTCATTTCTTTTTATGGCCGAGTAATATTCCATTGTATATATGTGCCACTTCTTTATCCATTCATCCGATGATGGACACTTAGGTTATTTCCATCTCCGGGCTATTGTAAATAGAGCTGCAATGAACATTTTGGTACATGTCTCTTTTTGAATTATGGTTTTCTCAGGGTATATGCCCAGTAGTGGGATTGCTGGGTCATATGGTAGATCTATTTGTAGTTTTTGAAGGAGTGCAAGAGTGTTCCCTTTTCTCCACACCCTCTCCAGCATTTATTGTTTCTAGATTTTTTGATGATGGCCATTCTGACTGGTGTGAGATGATATCTCATTGTAGTTTTGATTTGCATTTCTCTAATGATTAATGATGTTGAGCATTCTTTCATGTGTTTGTTGGCAGTCTGTATATCTTCTTTGGAGAAATGTCTATTTAGGTCTTCTGCCCATTTTTGGATTGGGTTGTTTATTTTTTTGTTATTGAGCTGCATGAGCTGCCTGTAAATTTTAGAGATTAATCCTTTGTCAGTTGATTCATTTGCAAATATTTTCTCCCATTCTGAGGGTTGTCTTTTGGTTTTGTTTATGGTTTACTTTGCTGTGCAAAAGCTTTGAAGTTTCATTAGGTCCCATTTGTTTATTTTTGTTTTTATTTCCATTTCTCTAGGAGGTGCGTCAAAAAGGATCTTGTTGTGATTTATGTCATAGAGTATTCTGCCTATGTTTTCCTCTAAGAGTTTGATAGTTCCTGGCCTTACATTTAGGTCTTAAATCCATTTTGAGCTTATTTTTTTGTATGGTGTTAGGGAGTGATCTAATCTCATACTTTTACATGTACCTGTCCAGTTTTCCCAGCACCACTTATTGAAGAGGCTGTCCTTTCTCCACTGTACATTCCTGCCTCTTTTATCAAAGATAAGGTGACCATATGGGCGTGGATTTATCTCTGGGCTTTCTATTCTATTCCATTGATCTATCTTTCTGTTTTTGTGCCAGTACCATACTGTCTTGATTACTGTAGCTTTGTAGTATAGTCTGAAGTCAGGCAGCCTGATTCCTCCAGCTCCATTTTTTGTTCTCAAGATTGCTTTGGCTATTCGGGGTCTTTTGTGTTTCCATACAAATTGTGAAATTTTTTGTTCTAGTTCTGTGAAAAATGCCAGTGGTAGTTTGATAGGGATTGCATTGAATCTATAGATTGCTTTGGGAAGTAGAGTCATTTTCACAATGTTGATTCTTCCAATCCAAGAACATGGTATATCTCTCCATCTGTTTGTATCATCTTTAATTTCTTTCATCAGTGTCTTATAATTTTCTGCATACAGGTCTTTTGTCTCCTTAGGTAGGTTTATTCCTAGATATTTTATTCTTTTTGTTGCAATGGTAAATGGGAGTGTTTTCTTGATTTCACTTTCAGATTTTTCATCATTAGTATATAGGAATGCCAGAGATTTCTGTGCATTAATTTTGTATCCTGCTACTTTACCAAATTCATTGATTAGCTCTAGTAGTTTTCTGGTAGCATCTTTAGGATTCTCTATGTATAGTATCATGTCATCTGCAAACAGTGACAGCTTTACTTCTTCTTTTCCGATTTGGATTCCTTTTATTTCCTTTTCTTCTCTGATTGCTGTGGCTAAAACTTCCAAAACTATGTTGAATAAGAGTGGTGAGAGTGGGCAACCTTGTCTTGTTCCTGACCTTAGTGGAAATGCTTTCAGTTTTTCGCCATTGAGGATGATGTTGGCTGTGGGCTTGTCATATACGGCCTTTATTATATTGAGGAAAGTTCCCTCTACACCTACTTTCTGCAGGGTTTTTATCATAAATGGGTGTTGAATTTTGTCAAAAGCTTTCTCTGCATCTATTGAGATGATCATATGGTTTTTCTCCTTCAATTTGTTAATATGGTTAATCACATTGATAGATTTGCGTATATTGAAGAATCCTTGCATTCCTGGAATAAACCCCACTTGATCATGGTGTATGATCCTTTTAATGTGCTGTTGGATTCTGTTTGCTAGTATTTTGTTGAGGATTTTTGCATCTATGTTCATCAGTGATATTGGCCTGTAGTTTTCTTTCTTTGTGACATCCTTGTCTGGTTTTGGTATCAAGGTGATGGTGGCCTCGTAGAATGAGTTTGGGAGTGTTCCTCCCTCTGCTATATTTTGGAAGAGTTTGAGAAGAATAGGTGTTAGCTCTTCTCTAAATGTTTGATAGAATTCGCCTGTGAAGCCATCTGGTCCTGGGCTTTTGTTTGTTGGAAGATTTTTAATCACAGTTTCAATTTCAGTGTTTGTGATTGGTCTGTTCATCTTTTCTATTTCTTCCTGATTCAGTCTTGGTAGTTTGTGCATTTCTAAGAATTTGTCCATTTCTTCCAGATTGTCCATTTTATTGGCATAGAGTTGCTTGTAGTAATCCCTCATGATTTTTTTTATTTCTGCAGTGTCAGTTGTTACTTCTCCTTTTTCATTTCTAATTCTATTGATTTGAGTCTTCTCCCTTTTCTTGATGAGTCTGGCGGCTAATGTTTTATCAATTTTGTTTATCTTCTCAAAGAACCAGCTTTTAGTTTTATTGATCTTTCCTATCATTTCCTTCATTTCTTTTTCATTTATTTCTGATCTGATTTTTATGATTTCTTTCCTTCTGCTAACTTGGGGTTTTTTGTTCTTCTTTCTCTAATTGCTTTAGGTGCAAGGTTACGTTGCTTATTCGAGATGTTTCCTGTTTTTTAAGGTAGCTTGTATTGCTATAAACTTCCCTCTTAGAACTGCTTTTGCTGCATCCCATAGATTTTGGGTCATCGTGTCTCCATTGTCATTTGTTTCTAGGTATTTTTTAATTTCCTCTTTGATTTCTTCAGTGATCACTTCGTTATTAAGTAGTGTATTGTTTAGCCTCCATGTGTTTGTATTTTTTACATATCTTTTCATGTAATTGATATATAGTTCTCATAGTGTTTGGTCGGAAAAGATACTTGATACAATTTCAATTTTCTTAAATTTACCAAGGCTTGATTTGTGACCCAAGATATGATCTATCCTGGAGAATGTTCCATGAGCACTTGAGAAAAATGTGTATTCTGTTGTTTTTGGATGGAGTGTCCTATAAATATCAATTAAGTCCATCTTGTTTAATGTATCATTTAAAGCTTGTGTTTCCTTATTTATTTTCATTTTGGATGATCTGTCCATTGGTGAAAGTGGGGTGTTAAAGTCCCCTACTATGAATGTGTTACTGTCGATTTCCCCTTTTATGGCTGCTAGTTTTTGCCTTATGTATTGAGGTGCTCCTATGTTGGGTGCATAAATATTTACAATTGTTATATCTTCTTCTTGGATCGATCCCTTAATCATTATGTAGTGTCCTTCTTTGTCTCTTCTAATATTCTTTATTTTAAAGTCTATTTTTTCTGATATGAGAATTGCTACTCCAGCTTTCTTTTGCTTTCTATTTGAACGAAATATCTTTTTCCATCCCCTTACTTTCAGTCTGTATGTGTCTCTAGGTCTGAAGTGGGTCTCTTGTAGACAGCAAATATATGGGGCTTGTTTTTGTATCCATTCAGCTAATCTGTGTCTTCTGGTGAGAGCATTTAGTCCATTTACATTTAAGGTAATTATCGATATGTATGTTCCTATTCCCATTTTCTTAATTGTTTAGAGTTCGTTATTGTAGATCTTTTCCTCCTCTTGTGTTTTTTTGCCTAGAGAAGTTCCTTTAGCATTTGTTGTAAAGCTGGTTTGGTGGTGCTGAACTCTCTCAGCTTTTGCTTGTCTGTAAAGGTTTTAATTTCTCCATCAAATCTGAATGAGACTTGCTGGGTAGAGTAATCTTGGTTGCAGGTTTTTCTCCTTCATCACTTTCAGTATGTCCTGCCACTCCCTTCTGGCTTGTAGAGTTTCTGCTGAGAGATCAGCTGTTAACCTTATGGGGATTCCCTTGTGTGTTATTTGTTGTTTTTCCCTTGCTGCTTTTAATATGCTTTCTTTGTATTTAGTTTTTGACAGTTTGATTAATATGTGTCTTGGCGTATTTCTCCTTGAATTTATCCTGTATGGGACTCTCTGTGCTTCCTGGACTTGATTAACGATTTCCTTTCCCATATTAGGGAAGTTTTCAACTATAATCTCTTCAAATATTTTCTCAGTCCCTTTCTTTTTCTCTTCTTCTTCTGGAACCCCTATAATTCGAATGTTGGTGCGTTTAATGTTGTCCCAGAGGTCTCTGAGACTGTCCTCAGTTCTTTTCATTCTTTTTTCTTTATTCTGCTCTGCAGTAGTTATTTCCACTATTTTATCTTCCAGGTCACTTATCCGTTCTTCTGCCTCATTTATTCTGCTATTGATCCCATCTAGAGTATTTTTCATTTCATTTATTGTGTTGTTCATCATTGTCTGTTTCATCTTTATTTCTTCTAGGTCCTTGTTAACTGCTTCTTGCATTTTGTCCATTCTATTTCCAAGATTTTGGATCATCTTTACTATCATTATTCTGAACTCTTTTTCAGGTAGACTGCCTATTTCCTCTTCATTTGTTAGGTCTGGTGGGTTTTTATCTTGCTCCTTCATCTGCTGTGTGTTTTTCTGTCTTCTCATTTTGCTTATCTTATTGTGTTTGGGGTCTCCTTTTTGCAGGCTGCAGGTTCGTAGTTCCCATTGTTTTTGGTGTCTGTCCCCAGTTGTTAAGGTTGGTTCAGTGGGTTGTGTAGGCTTCCTGGTGGAGGGGACTAGTGCCTGTGTTCTGGTGGATGAGGCTGGATCTTGTGTTTCTGGTGGGCAGGTCCACGTCTGGTGGTGTGTTTTGGGGTGTCTGTGGACTTATTATGATTTTAGGCAGCCTCTCTGCTAATGGGTGGGGCTGTGTTCCTGTCTTGCTAGTTGTTTGGCATAGGATGTTCAGCACTGTAGCTTGCTGGTCGTTGAGTGAAGCTGGGTGCTGGTGTTGAGATGGAGATCTCTGGGAGATTTTCGCCGTTTCATATTATGTGGAGCTGGGAGGTCTCTTGTGGATCAGTGTCCTGAAATTGGCTCTCCCACCTCAGAGGTACAGCACTGACTCCTGGCTGTAGCAACAAAGGCCTTTCATCCACATGGCTAAGAATAAAAGAGAGAATAAGTAGAAAGAAAGAATTAATAGAAGTAGAGAGAAAGAAAGGAAGAAAAGAGGGAGGGAGGGAGGGAGGGAGGGAGGAAGGAAGGAGGGAAGGAAGGAAAAAATAAAGAAGATAAAGTTAAATAAAATAAAGTAAGATAAAATATAATAAAGTTATTAAAATAAAAAAAATAATTATTAAGAAAAGAAAAACTAAAGAAACAAACAAACAAAAAAACAGACGGATAGAACCCTAGGGCAAATGGTGGAAGCAAAAGTATACAGACAAAATCTCACCCAGAAGCATACACATACACACTCACAAAAAGAGGAAAAGGGGGAAAAAATCATAAATCTTGCTCTCAAAGTCCACCTCCTCAATTTGGGATGATTCGTTGTCTATTCATGTATTCCACAGATGCAGAGTACATCAAGTTGATTGTGGAGCTTTAATCCACTGCTTCTGAGGCTGCTGGGTGAGATTTCCCTTTCTCTTCTTTGTTCTCACAGCTTCCAGGGGCTCAGCTTTGGATTTGGCCCCGCCTCTGCGTGTAGGTCGCCGGAGGGCGTCTGTTCTTCGCTCAGACAGGATGGGGTTAAAGGAGCCGCTGATTCGGGGGCTCTGGCTCACTCAGGCTGGGGGGAGGGAGGGGCACGGAGTGCGGGGCGGGCCTACGGCAGAGGCTGGCGTGACGTTGCACCAGACTGAGGCGTGCCGTGCGTTCTCCAGGGGGAGTTGTCCCTGGATCCCGGGACCCTGGCAGTGGCTGGCTGCACAGGCTGCCCGGAAGGGGGTTGTGGATAGTGACCTGTGCTCGCACACAGGCTTCTTGGTGGCGGCAGCAGCAGCCTTAGCATCTCATGACCGTCTCTGTGGTCCACGCTTTTAGCTGCGGCTCGCGCTCGTCTCTGGAGCTCCTTTAAGCAGCACTCTTAATCCCCTCTCCTCGCGCACCAGGAAACAAAGAGGGAAGAAAAAGTCTCTTGCCTCTTCGGCAGGTCCAGACTTTTCCCTGGACTCCCTCCCGGCTAGCCGTGGCGCACTAACCCCCTGCAGGCTCTGTTCACGCCGCCAGCCCCAGTCCTCTCCCCGAGATCCGACCGAAGCCCGAGCCTCAACTCCCAGCCCTGCCCGCCCCGGTGGGTGAGCAGACAAGCCTCCCGGGCTGGTGAGTGCCGGTCGGCACCAATCCTCTGTGCGGGAATCTCTCCACTTTCCTCTCTGCACCCCTGTTGCTGTGCTCTCCTCTGTGGCTCCGAAGCTTTCCCCCTCCACCACCCGCAGTCTCCGCCCGTGAAGGGGCTTCCTAGTGTGTGGAAACCTTTCCTCCTTCACGGCTCCCTCCCACTGGTGCAGGTCCCATCCCTATTCTTTTGTGTCTGTTTATTCTTTTTTCTTTTGTCCTACCCAGGTATGTGGGGGGGGGGAGTTCTTGCCTTTTGGGAGGTCTGAGTTCTTCTGCCAGTGTTCAGTAGGTGTTCTGTAGGAGTTGTTCCATGTGTAGATGCATTTCTGGTGTATCTCTGGGAGGAAGGTGATCTCCGCCTCTTACTCTTCCGCCATCTTCCCGGAAGCTCTCTCATGTTTGCTCTTTTAAATGCTAAGTTTTAGGATAGTTGATTTTACAGCAATAAATAACAGACAGTATGATTTATCGAAAACACAGTGAGTATGTAACTTTCTAAATAAACAAGTCCCAAGAATATTCACATATTGTAATATTATTGTCAAATGGAGGGATATCTCCAGTGTCACACAGTTCTAGATTATTTTGCATGCTTTCTTGAATAGTTGATAAATTTTGACTGAGAATCTGACCTATTTCCATTTTGGCACTAAAGCTAAGAAAATACAAGTTATTTTTTATTTGAAATTATATATATATATATATATATATATATATATATATATATATATATATACACACACACACATATGCACTCTAACCCACACAAAGGAAGTAAGGTTTCTTTCCATCTACTAGAGGGAAAACGTACTAAATAAACCAGACTTACCTAATACTTCACTGTAAAATTTATCCCACTACTTCTTGTTAAAAGCCTCAAATGCTAAGTCAAAATATAGTTAATACAACATATTTGTTACCATCTCCATAAATGTCCTTTTGTCTCTAAGTTCTGATATGATAACAGGTACATGGGAAGGAGGTAATATGAGCCCTCTGCAGAGTTTTCCATATGTATTGCCAGTGGTAAGTCAAAGACTGTAGACCAAAGGTAGGTTAAGTAGTTCAGACAGCAGCTCGGCACAAGGAGAAATGGCATGTCCAAGAACAACATCAAATCTGTATTCCTGCAGTTTTTTTCACACGTTTTTTGTTCAAAACTGCATCCTCACAGAGCTTTTGAACAGTATCAGAATATTCATAATATGTTTTTTGCATCTTTGAATCATATGCCCATAATGTACTCTTTGGTAACTCATATATCCATATCTTGATCCATTTTGTAAAAAGCAAATCAAGCTCATTCTTAGTGAAGGTTGTAGAGTGAACCTCAATTTAAGGGTAGATGGCTTATTGGGACCCACAAGGATGGTGAAGATACTAGCACGGTAACTTCATGGTCCCTCTGAGCAAGTTCATCCCATATTGTCTTTAAATTGATGCACTGATTATCTTCCATTGGCCACAGCAGCACCTTTCCACAAGATGCACAGCTGAAATAAAAGGAAAGGACAAGAAGAGAAGCCCATGTCTTAGATATCTTGATAAAATCCAAACCTTCTTCATAAACTTTCTTTACTGCAGAGGTAGCTCTCACTTATATCCAGTATGGAGTCAATTAAGTAGTTAAAATATAACTGCCACATAGCAAGTTCACAATGACTATGAGTTAAAGATTTTGTTTCCAAGAGCACGCCTTCATAATTTCTCTGCAAGCTAATCTCCAGTTCAGAGGCTTTGGAAAGCAAATAGATAAAGAAAAGCGTAGATGATCTTATGCCTCTATGTGTGAAAAATAAATCCCAGTATCATTGTAAATGCTACTGGCTCTAGGCTAAGAAGAAACTACCTTGTATGTAGGGAGTTTCCAGATACAAAAGCAGCATGTGTCAACACAAGGATATTCTGATTTATTTGAGCATTTCCAAGCATTTCTTTCTCCATATTTTCACACCTGTTTTATTAGCTCCATTTCATTTAGCTTGCTGTTGTTCTTTTGGCTATAGTTATTCCTTCCCTTTTTTCCTTTTTATCCAAACATGGGTATCCTTTGAGTATCAACTTTGGTTACTTTCCTTTATTTAAGAATATTACCTCTGAATTATGATCATTTCCTTTTCTGAACATTTGCAACATTCCTTATATTTCTCTCACTTCTTCAATACTTCCCAATACTTACTCTTAGAAAGTATTTATCCTCTAAGTACCTTCTTCTGAACTTTGTTTTGTATCCTGCCTTTGTAGTCCAGGTAAGTTATATTTTAAAATGATGTTACCAGGAATTCCCAACAAATTAGAAGTAGGAAGGGAAAGATGCATGTCATGGGATAGATTTGTTTTTATGCTATCAATAATCTATTGACCTGAAATGAGAGGAGAATCTCCTTTAAAAAGGATTTGGATACAGATTCTAAGTAAACATTCATTCTGTGAGTGATAATAAGCTTTGGTTTCCAGGAGACTGAGGAAAGAGATAAAGGAGAAATATAAATTTGGAAATCTAGAAATGGAAATGGAAATGTCTAGTGTACACCCATGAAGGAGGCACTATTTTAGTTATGACTGTTCTGTTCATAAAGCTCCTTATAAATCCCTGTAGGATACAGAATAAATCTTCCTGGAATAGTAAAAGAGTGATGTTCACAAAGTGATGTTTGTGCAGAGTGAGTAATGACTAGTGTTTTGTCAAGTATAATAGGTGTGTGTGTGAATCTAGATTTAGAAAGCAACGTGAAAAAGCATGGAAGCCTGAAGGAACACAGTTTCCTCAGAGTATGAAGAGGAATTCACTGTGGTAATATAAATATTTAGACTTTGCTCTGTAGACAGTGAGGAGCCTTTGAAAGTTTTAAGTCATGGAGAGATATTTCCTTATTTCATTTTTGAAAAATTCTTACGGCAGATTGTAAGAATGTAGATATGAGATGAAAGAACCACTTAACAAGGGGACCAATGTAGAGACTCTGAAAATTTCCAGAGGAGAGGTAATTAGCACTTAGGAGTCAATGTTTCAGAGTAGCAAATGTTAAATGGTTTCTTGTTGAACTATTATTTCTCAGATTGGTTTTACTCTCACTCTAACTTTCAGTGTTTGTGTCTGTGAGTTATACCAAGAAGATCATTCCAGTGAGCCATCTATAGAATGGATGTTAGGTTAAGATGTTAGGTTTCTTGTCATTGTATCTCTATAGAACCTGTTTATATAAAGAAATGTTTTTATTCCATGATTAGAGGTACAGAATCATAGAATTTAATTCTGTTAGTTTTTCTTTAATTTTTTTTTTTTTTTTTTTTTTTTTTTTTTTTTTTTTTTTTTTTTTTTTTTGCTGGTGTGACAAATTACTACAAACTCAGAACTTTAAACTTTATAAATTTACTTCTTAGATCAGAAGTCTGATATAGGTCTCAGTGGAATAAACTCAAGGTGTTGACAGAGCTACATTTCCTTCTGGAGGCTTAGTGGGTAATCCATTTTCTTTTCTTTTTCAGGTTCAGGCGGCTGCCTGCATTCCCTGGTGCATTTCTCCCCTTAGTACCTGCATTCCAACCCCTTCCTCCATCTCCAAATTCAGCATCAGCAAGTTGATTTCTTCTCTTCTTGTCATTTCTCTGGTCCTCTGAAGCCAGGTGAAGTTCTCTACTTTTGAGAAATCTTGGATGTGATTAGATGAGTTCTCCCTGGATAATCCAAGATATTTTCTTCCTCTCAAAAGTTTTTAATTATAATAACATCTGCAAAGTTCCTTTCACTTTGGAAAGGGTGCTTACATATACTCACAGATTCTGAGGATTAGGGCTTAGATATCTTTGTCAGCCATTATTCTGATCACCACAGTCTATCCTTTGGGCCCCAAAGATTCATGTTCATGACACGTGCAAAATATATTCACTTCCTCCTAAGGTTTCTAAAGGTCTCAACACATTACAGCATGATCTCAAAGTCCCAAATTTCATCCTTCATATCATCTCAGTCAGGTATGGGAGAAGCTCTGAATATGATCCATTATGGAGAATGATTCCTCTCCTGTGAAACTAAAGAAGACGTTATCTGCTCCCCAAATATAATGGTGACAGGTCTAGCATAACAATTATAGACACTGTAGTTCAAAAGAGGAGGAAATGGGGAAAAAAGAGTAACTTCCACTATGCTCTCTGGTTTGATTGATTCATACCCTCCTCAATGTCTCCAAAGAGTCTTTTGTGTGACTGAATTCTCTGATCTTTTGATTTTTCTGAGGTATTAGCAAAAGTTTCTATAGCCATCTTGGCTTTTTCTCCAGAACAGTTTTATTTTGTTTTGTTTTGTTTTACAGTGACTCTCTTAACATTAGCTTCTTTTGCAATCTGGACAGACTGAATTTCACAAATCATCAAGTCCAGGTTACTTTTTGTTTAACAGTTCTTCCATCACTTTACTGTCCCTTCTCTCACATTTTATTATAAGCAGCAGAAGATACCAGTCAGTATCTTGAAACTTTGCTTGGAAATCTCCTCAGCTAGACATACAAGTTTGTCACATAGAAATCCTTCATTCCATGTAGTCATAGGACAATTTCTTTAAGCTTTCTGATACCATATAACAAGGATTTCTTTTCCTCCAGTTTCCAATCATACACTTTTCATTTTCTTTTGAGCACTCACTGGCAGCAAATTTAATCCCAATATTTACACTGACAGTTTATTTTTTATGATTTAGGTTTTCACTAAGCCAGTTTAGTTTCTTTAATGTGATCCTTGTTACTCTTTTTTTTTTTCTTTTTTTTTTTTAGGAAATATGGAGTGATTTGCTTATATTTATTACCCATAAGATATGTCACAGAAGATTTATATCTTTCTATGTTATGTACTCAATAATACTATTGTCATTGACTTGGGAGTAAGAATATAATTTATTCTTCTTAGAGAGACAATATGACTAAGTTTTTTTTTTTTTTTTTTTTTTTTTTTGCGGTACATGGGCCTTTCACTGGTGTGGCCTCACAGGCCCAGCCGCTCCATAGCATGTGAGATTTTCTCGGACTGGGGCACGAACCCGTGTCCCCTGCATCGGCAGGCGGACTCTTAGCCACCGCGCCACCAGGGAAGCCCCTAAGTTTTTATTATATAGTGGTGGGAAAACTTGTTTCCTAGAATATTGTGGACAGAAATCTTTGACTTGAATCTAATGTATTTTGTCACTGAGGGCCTAGTCATTAGTTTTGATGTAGAAATAAAAAAGCCCATAGGAATGACAGAAATAATAATAATGTTATTATTGGTATATCCACAAGAATGATCATCCCACATTATAGTCAATTTACCATCATTAGTGAAAATGTGAAAATTATCAGGGTGTTCTCTTAGGCAATCTAATCATACTTTATTATCTATAAAAGATCGAATATACCATGAATGTAACTAGAGCCTGGTTATGAAACCAAATCCATGGAATAAAATCCCAGGGAATCTGAAATTACTGGAATGCATATATTTTAAGGACGAATTGCTATGCACTGCATTCCAGGTCAGTTCTAAAATAACACTCTGTGTAGGTTGCTTGGAAGTAGTTCAGATCAATCATGAACCTAACCTGTAGCTCAAAAGCAATGAGAGAACTTTGATCTTACAATTTTGGAAAAAACAGTAAGGTTTTAAACAAAGGGGATTTATTTACTTTTTTCTAGGATAGACCTGACTCTGCCACATTTTTTCCCAAGTTTATACCTGTCCACTCCTACCCTAGCTGAGAAAGTTGGAATTGCTCATCTGATTATTCAGAAGCAATTAGATTGATGAAGTCACATTCTTCATGGGCAACTGAGGAGACATTAAAGTCAGGAACCTATGAATCAATATTTCTGTTGCCATTTCCCACTTGAAACCAGAAAAAGAACCAGCCATTTTTACTTTATTTATTTATTTATTTATTTATTTATTTATTTATTTATTTATTTGCGGTACACGGGCCTCTCACTGTTGTGGCCTCTCCCGTTGCGGAGCACAGGCTCCGGACACGAAGGCTCAGCTGCCATGGCTCACGGGAACTAGCCATTTTTAGACTGACTTTTGGTCTCTCACCTCTATTCCACAGTGTAAGTGGACACAGAGTGGCCCATGTCATCTATCTTATGTGACACACCAAGTATGCTATTCCCCAATTTTATACGGTACTCAGTTGGAAAAAGGGAATATGAGCAGGGGCAGGAGTTGGAGACCATTTTGTACTTGGAATCAGAGATTGTCAACTCAGCCTTTCACCAAACTCTACACTGTGTAACACGTGGTTGGAATGATAGCATGACTCCCTCTTGTGCTGCTTGCAGGTGTCACATTTTATTTAGAAATCCCTTGGGATGAAGTCTAGTTGATGGGTGAATCTAGGCATTCTTTTTTTCCTGGTCATAATACCAAAATCTCCTTCTTAATTTATATTCATATAACTTGCTGAAAGCAAAGCAAAGTTGGCAAAATTTAAGAAATTTTATAAAAAATATGGAAATAGGAGGATATTTGACTACACATGCATTTTGAAATTTTACCTCTTTTTGTAGAAAGCAGTTTACAGATATGATCAAGAGTTTAAAGTTTATTTGAACTTCTATGGGATCTGGGCAAAGATCACTGCGATCATGTTTGTGCTTTCGTTGGTGAAAATTTTCATCATTGATTCCAATAGAAATAACACAACACTATCTTCTCCAAAGCTCTGGACAAATTTTTCCATTTTCTGTGAAGAAAGAATTTGCTCATCCATTAAAGAAAGACATCATAAGGAGTTTTCAAAAAGAAATAGATGCATACACTTGTAAATAGAAATAAATTGTTAATATAATGCTACTTTCTAATATGCCAAATAATTAAATATCTTCACTTGAGATCGTTGATATAAAATCTATATCTCTTAAATTATAGATAAACAAGATAAGTAATGGAAATGACCAGGAATTTATGATAGAGATGAGTTCTTGTTCCTCAAAGAGGAAACAAGAGATGGTTCATAACTTGGTCCTTAAGATTATTTGTGTGCCCTTCTATGTCTGATAAAATTGTTAGATTGATTTACTTTTCTTCTGGGTAGGCTCTCAGGATTTCCTTTTAGTGAATTTTAGTGAATTAGTTCTTCCACATCTCTCCAAGTAATGAAGGCCAGAGAGTTTACATCTCTTTGCTTTGTTTTAAGAAGAGAAGTATCTTTGTTAAGTCACTCTGATGCTCATAAGAACTTTGTTCACAATGCTCTTCCTGGTGTTTCAAGTTGCCACATTACTAGTATATTAAGCACATAAATTTGTCTAACTAACGTTTTTCTAACAGTACATTAATTCCTTAGAGATACATAAGATTTGGAAAATGATTTTTATATAGGTGGGAGAGTTAAAATTGGAAATGCCAATTAATAACTGCCTCACATCAGGCAAACATTTTCAACAGCTCTGTAGTCTATTTCATAAGATCACTAATGAGATAAAAATTTGACTATATATCTGATGATTGGCCTTATTATTTCATGGGACCAGAACACTATGCTTGTTAATGATTGGAAGATTTTGTCCATAGATCATCAGGATGGTGGCTTTTACTCCTCTGGTATGAACTACTGGGCAAAACATCTAGTCAACATTATCTCTGGACTAATATGAGTTTATGAAACAAAGCTAAAGAAAATGTGCACCCTTATTTCTCACTTAGAATCCACTTTTATAGACAATTTAATATTCAACTAAACATTTCCTCCACAAAGACTGCAAACATTATATGTTTCCAAGTTTGGCAGGTGAGATTATGTAATTTAAAGGTTAAATTACCATGGGTTTTATAATAGCATACATTGTAATAATTTTTTAGTGCATGCATTTTTCCTTTTTATATTATCTTTACTGAGGTATAACTTATAAACAATACAACACATTCATTTTATGTGCACAGTTAAATGATTACTGACAAACATATTCAATGATGTTACTACCACCACAGATGTGTTCAGCACCTCGGTCTCTGGTAGTCAATTTTGGATGTATGTTAAGGAGTGTGAGAAGCAGTTAGATCTAGACCAAAGGCACTCATAATTTTCCCAGAGAACTAGGTATTTGGGTTTATAAGCACAAACACAGCTAATGATCTTTTCTCTTTTTCATTTTACTACTTTTTCTTTTCCATGTTTCCTTGACATCCTCTATTCTCACAAAGAGATATTTGTGGTTCAGCGTAGGATTTGGGACTTTTTATACCTGCTAGCCATAATTGGGTCTTATTATCATTGAACAGAACACTGGACAAATGGTTATCTATTGTAAAGACTTTTACTATAGAAACACATTTTGTGTAAAGGCCACAAGCCCACATATTATGTTAATATCTTCTCCAGTATTTGCTTTTTTTAGTACTTTGATTGGAAGTGTACTTAGTCAAAAAATTTAATGTTAAATATGTAACTATTTCTAGACCTCTAATCAGGTTTTAGGGGAATTATCAAGGTATAATACAGAATTCTGGGGCTAGCAAGTATCAGATCTATTACCAATCCAAACTTTTAGGTTAAGAGAAGGGTGTGGTTATAGAGCCAAGTTCTTAGTAGTACTGCTTGTATTGGGCTGCTGTGGTTTCCCATTGGCAGTAATTAATGGGCATGGGGACATTAAGATGTATCTCAGTGAATCTCCTGGATTCCCAAAATAGTGCTCTTCATTCACTTTTCAGCAAAGTTCTATTTTCCCTGTTGCTTATTTCCCTTCTCCGCCTGTCGGTTCAGACAAAGGACAGAGGCTCAGCTTCCAATTTCACAGAATTGTTTTTAATGAATGCACTCCTTCTTTATACAATAAGACCCTCAGATCCACTGAGCACTAATGTCTTGGAGACTGGAAGCAAAAATTGCTGCAGGATTTATATCTTGTAATAATATTAGAGGCTACCTCTTGGTTCCAGACTTATGTATTCTGCTTGTGGAGGAGACGACATCCTATACTGACCCCTATAGTTAGAACAGGCCTCCAGAAGATGTCATCTTTCAGCTTTTAGTTGACCAGTCCACAAATATGTCAGGTCAATTGCTTCAAGTGATTAGGCAAATTGTGTGTATTTCAAAATTTTACAAATTATGGCTCATTCTGTTTGCTTATTACCATTTACTTATAATTGTTTTGTATGGAAGTGAAATTATTTGGCTTTAAGCTCATTTACTGATTTATATTACCCTAAGTGAATTTTGGCTATCTTGATAAATAGATGACCACCTCTCAATGGACAGTTAAGAATATGACAAACACAGATGCATTTAAAAGTAATGATGCAACTCTACTGATGTAACACAATTAAATATTTTTGAACCAAAGAAGATGAGATGTCACAACAACATTCAGTGTTTAGCTAGTATAAAAGCCTAACTTAGCACACCATATCCAAGCTATTCTCACTGAGGAATCCAGGTACTGGGCTCCCTGTGTTTCCTTAAGAAACACTAGTAAGCAGAAAACACTTGGTGTTAGAACAATTCAGAGATTTGTCTTATACCCCTGTCCTTTCTTTTTTGTTTCTTTAGCCACTTAGCTTTTTAAGGAAATAAAATTTTAATTGTCAGATCTTACTATAGGATTTCTTGGTTCTACTGCTTCATGCTTCATGCTACCTCTCAATTAATTGTGTTTTTGCAGTAACCTAAGTTTAAAATTGAAAACTCAATGTAACACATATATTAAGCACACTTAGTTCATCTTCATGCTTCCTTTGTTGTAAAATGTGGTCCCTATTCAGAGGTAATGTGTGGTATACCATCACAATGGAAAAGGCATTCACTAAATTTATGATTAGTTGTCCTGGAACAAAAGCTGAAGGTAGGAAAGGGCAAATATGTACTCTGAATATGTGTATCACCCTACAAGGACCAAACATGACCCTTCCATGCTGGAACGAGTTCATTGTATTGTTTTAACACCCACTAGGTGGCTAGTCCCCTCAGGGAATGGTGCTCAATATTTGGAGCCGAATATTGGTTTTAGCTATTAGAATATTAGACATACACAATGACAACAGCTAGTTCAGTCCTGAGAAGGTGAAGTACATGTTATGTAGCCCATGCTCCCATGGTCATTTTGTAAGTAGTCCTATCTTGAAGGAAACAGGGAGGCTGGGAAAATAAAATGACTAAAATTCACAGGACGGATTGTCATGTCCATCTAGTCATTGTTTTGTTTTTTTGGTTTTTTGTTTTTCCTTTTTGCAGTGGATGCCCCCTGGTAAGCATTTATATGGGTAACAAATATTTTCACCCTCTGAATATTGTATATTGGTATATATTGCCACATTAAATCCAGACACTTATTATCCTTGTTTTTAGGGGTAGGGGAGAAAAGCATTTTCCAGATTAATAGCTGAGTACCTGATGGGTACAGGGGCTGTGTTGATTTGCTTCACTAAATATATTGCCTCTGAACTTGCACTTTTTTTTTTTTTTTTGTGGTACGCGGGCCTCTCACTGTTGTGACCTCTCCCTTTGCGGAGCACAGCCTCCGGACACGCATGCTCAGTGGCCATGGCCCACGGGCCCAGCTGCTCCGCGGCATGTGGGATCTTCCCAGACCGGGGCACAAACCTGCGTCCCCTGCATCGGCAGGCGGACTCTCAGCCACTGCGCCACCAGGGAAGCCCTGAACTTGCACCTTTCATTGGCATTAGTAACTAATTAAGTTTGTGATAAATTATAGTCATTTCTATGACCCATCTAACTTTTAGTACTCCAAACATGTGTGTCAAATGAGGTTGTGGTAAGGATCTCCACCTCTGTATCTTCCAAGTTTTTGATGGTAGCACTAATACCTGAAAATCCCCCAGAGATATCGCAGTGCTTGTGATTTATTATCTTGATGGGGAGTGAGGAGCAGAAAATCTCAGTGGCTTCCACTTGGCCTTTTGTGAAGATATCTAGTTTGTGTGATTAAAAAGAATCACAGGGCTTCCCTGGTGGCACAGTGGTTAAGAATCCGCTGACCTACGCAGGGGACACGGGTTTGAGCCCTGGTCCAGGAAGATCCCACATGCCGCGGAGCAACTAAGCCCGTGCACCACAACTACTGATCCTGCTCTCTAAAGCCTGTGAGCCACAACTACTGAGCCCACGAGCCACAACTACTGAAGCCCACATTCCTAGAGCCCGTGCTCTGCAACAAGAGAAGCCACCGCGATTAGAAGCCCATGCACCGCAACAGAGTAGTTCTTGCTCGCGGCAACTAGAGAAAGCCCATGTGTAGCAACGAAGACCCAATGCAGCCAAAAAATAAATAAATAAAATAAATAAATAAAATAAATAATTTTTTTTTAAAAAAGGCAATGCATTGAGTATTCTCTGTGGAGGCCTGTGAGTCTTTTTATTTATTTATTTTATAAATTTATTTATTGTCATCTGGAATTGTAATTGGAAACAATTTCTGATTTAGGTTGAGATGTGCTGCATCACAAAGGAGCTAAGTAATTAGAGAATAGATGTCCTAAGAAATGTTCAGAGGAAGAACATGGAACATGCAGGTCAAGATTGCTTTATACTTTCTAGTAAGAAGAAGAAAACTGAATAGCACCTTATAGCAAGCTATTGTATGGACCCAGGAATGAGGGACTGCTCCATGATCAAGTCCACATTCACAGTCCTTCTGAAATGAGCATGGTTTGCTTGTGGAGCCATTGTTCTGTAATAAACATTGGCAGATAATATTCTCCATATATGACTTTTTGAGGTTCTAAGAGTAGCAACTAATTTGGGAACAACATCTTCATCATCTTGCTTTGTAAACATATGAAAGTAATGGATAAATTCACATTTCTCATGTTAGGATTCTCCAGAGGTATTGCATCGGGTTTTGTGAAGACTGGAATGGAAGATGGCCGCTAACTGCAAAGGGATGGTGCAGGAGTAATAGTACCAGAAGTGGTTTCTTCTACCTCTCACACAGGTAAGATGATACCATCATGACACCTGGACAGTGAATCTTCCCTCAGTTCTTAGTAATTATCGATGAAATAGCAGTTTTATCTCAAAAAAGGAAGAAAGATCTAGTTTATTGCAAACTCTCCATGAGTTTTAGGATCTCCCCTATCATAATCTGCATGATGAGACTTTATGTCTAGGAGTCCTGGAAAGGAGACAAGTCCTAAATTGAGGCATGTTAATGAGGGCAAATGATCTCCAGTATAGTGGGGTGGCTTTCCTTCATGAAAAGATCATAATTTTATCATCTGACAATTCCTTTAAGGGTGAAAGGCACCTTCATTTCATGGTGTCATATGGATTGCTGATATCATAGAAGACTTCATCTGAGTGTATTAAAGGTTGTCTCTGGGGGACATGAATGGCAGGAACTGACAATGAGAGATTAGGATCTCAGCCTCTTTGGCTAAGTTTAGAGCCGGAATCTAGAACTTCAGTAGAATTGGAATGGAATTCAGAAGCAAACAACCTGGGGAGGAAGTGAAATTGAGAAGCAGGTTGGTAGGGTTTCAGTGTTCATTGCAGAATTTATGGTTCTCTATTTTATAGGCAGCAGACGCTTCTAAGTCCCAAATGTATTACTGTTTAAAATACAGTTAATATCCTCCTAAATTAGGTAGTATGTTAAATCTGAGATACAGGTGAATCATTATTTTTGGTAAAAAATGTAGAACATAACAGAAACAAATCCTTCATTGTAAAAAACAAGCAAGTTTGAAAATCAAAACATAAAATATAAATCACTTTTTTTTGTGATGTATAGAAAGTGACTTTGTATTCACATATGTATGCATGTAATGTACAAAATAATTGCATCTACCTATTACCGTTTTCAATTGTCATGATACAGAAGAAAATTGAGCAGGATTTCATAATATAGTCACATATGAATAGTAAATAGTTTAAAAATAAAGTATTTTAAGACATGTTATTTTAACTGACTAGAAAAGCCAGAGGTCATCAAACTCCTGAAAAATATGTTCTTATTAAAACTTAAACTAGAAAAAATATGATATGTTACAAAGGTTTAGCTTCTACACACCTAAACTTATTACCAGATTGTTAATATATTTAATATAGTAATGTATAGATGATTTAAATAGGTAAATATTTGTGTTTAAGAAAAGCTTTGGTCTCTGCAAGATAGAATATATTTGTTTATTTGCCAGGGTAGTTCTTTTGAATAAACTCAGAAGTTGCTAACAAGGTATCCAAATCTTGAGTTTACTTAAACTCCTTTATGTTACATCATTTGATAGTGATGAAAAAAGTGAAGGGATATCTTGACATTGGTATAAAATAACCAAAGATTAAACTACGATTTTAAAGAGTATTTTAGGAAATAACATTATCTCATTGCCAGAATAAATGATTTAGCACTATGGTAAATTATTGCTTCGATTACATTAATTAGATTGTAAACAAGGCAGAATTGTGTTTACATTTTTCAAAATATATACCTTAAAGCATTATAATTAGTTAATTATCTCAAAACCTCATAAAATTGAGAAAATATCTTTTTTCATATATCTCTTCATAGTTAATTCCACATCTAAGAATAAATTTATCTTTATCTTGTTCTTATTTGTGCCACTATTCCTGTAACCAAGAAGATAATTGCCCAAATGATTTATAACTATTCTAAGATAGAGCTATAATTTTAGGCCTCTTAAACTTGGGTTATAAATTTCAAACTCTGTGGTAAATCATTTAATGAACTTGGTTACTACTATGTAATACCATCACAGTTAAATAGTATTTTGACCTCAAGGGCAAAACACTGGCAAACATAGTGGAAGATAGACTTTTTAGAAAAGAAAGGAAAATATATTCTTTATTTTTATTAAAATTGAACTTGTATCTTCATGTTTACTGCAGGTTTCTGACTGATGCTAGTTAATAAGAAGCCTAGGTACTTGTGCTTATTACAGCGGTCCCAGTACATTTCATGAGAGGACCAGGGGAAGTGATGGGACAAAGGAAAAGGAAGAAATGGGCAAACTCTTGAGTTTCTGATGGAGAAATCATACCCATAGAAAATAGCATTTCTGAGAAATACATTTTCTTCCCAAAGTATTTGCAGAGTGGCTCTTAAGTAGTTTGCTTCTTCTTTTCAAATATGTACATTGTAAGTAAAATTAATGTAGGAAAGAATTAAATAAACTTTTAAATTAATTTAAAAGGGTAAGAATTAAATTCCAATCATTTACTTCTGCTCCATCATATCATCAACCGTGCTAACAAATGATCATCAGCTAGTTCTCCGAAGCCACGAAGTGTTACAATACAAATGAAGTACTATCATTATTAATATCAAAATGAAGGGAAATCTTCAAATCAAAGACCAAAAATAGTGTTTTGTATTCCAAGAGGGACAAAGTCTGATGTGTCATATGAAAGGAAATTGATGTAAAATCTGCTTTACTGCAGAGTAGAAACCCTGACAGTTTCTTGATCTTCCTGACCAAGAAGGGAAGCTATGGCTAGAGTAATATTTTACATTACTTCTTGTCTAGTTCCTTTAGATAATATGCAATAATTCTTATACACTGGACCCAAAACGATGTTATTTAGGAAATATTCAACATGAACAGTACTGAAAATAGAATTAATCATTATGTTCCTAAGGTCTCAAACAGCATCTCAATTGGTTGAACTGAAAGAAATAAATAAAGCACTGAGACTTTAATGGTAGTAACTTCCATGTGTTTAATTGTTTATATTCTCTTTTAAAGAGCAGATTAGTTTAAACCTTAATTCTGAATCATGTGGCATATTTTTGGGGTGAGTCTTTGATCTGTGACTTGCTAAGCTGAGGAATGGACAAGAACCTGGGGAAGTAGGAGAGGAATCTATTCTAATCAGTGGCTGGGTTAATTCAGATGAATCCTACCAAAGTTTCCAGCTGAACCATTAAAAAAAAACTACTCTCTTTCTTCTTCGCAGTTTTACCAAACTTCCAGCCACAAAACAGGCAAAATTTAGTGATCATTAATATAAAAGTTGCCACGCATGCTAGGAGGAACCCAGTCACATAAAAAAAATTGTACTGGTATTAGGTGTGGTTGTGGATGGCTGGCTGAAAGTGTTTGGCTCCTTTATGGTGCATGATAAACTCAATCCAGAAGACTGCTCATTCCAGAGGCTTCATAGGCTGATCATGGTGAATTCTTGCTAACTTCATAGCATTCTCTTTATAGCTAAAATTGAATATACAGATAGCAACTTGAAAAATTTAAGGACATGATATACCTAAAACTGTTATATATTATTAAAAGTATATTACATAATTATATAATAAGTTGTGTCATAAATGATATCACCAAGAGTCAGAATGCATATGAAAGTTTGTTTCCTCTTGAGATATTTCTAGATATGGTGGCCTATCAGTTGGATGTTTCATAGTCTCAGTAATGATTGGAGGCAGGGAGAAAAGAATTTCTAACTGGAAATAGCATTTTGAAAGTTCAGAAATAGGAATGTAGAATATGTAGGTTGAGAATACAAAATTTGGTCTCATTTGCTGAGTGTGGTATTGGGAATATGATAGTGACAAGAAGAAGCAATGAGAGGAAAGCTTATGAAAAAGGAACCCTTCCCCCCACCACTCCGCCCTTCCCCAGCTTCTGTCTGGAGTGTCAGTGTTAGCAAGGAGTTAGTCTTCAATAGTAACGGGAAATGGTTTCAGTCTGTGATCTTCATGGCCCTGACATTCCAGATGAAACCAATAAGCTTCATGTGACCCTCTGGGCAAGAAGTGGGCCTGAAAGGGAGTAGATGCTGGAATCTTTGCTTCAAGCTACGGAGGGATGCAAGTGCCAGTGTTGAGATAGAACAATGGCAATAGCTAGAACGCTAACCCTTCTAACTTCTGTCACGGAACAAAGACCAGACAAAGATTTGGTTTAAGGTTTTGAATGCTGACTTAGAAAAAGGATTTCCTTGTATCTGTGAAGGAGTTGAAGGAGGAAGGTTATTCTCCCACAATGAAGTGCAGTCATCATTGATGGAGAATATAGAACATTAAATTGTACAAGATAGTGGAAGAGCATGTAGAAAGTTTTGAGGAAGAGAACGGTAAATCAGAGAAACATCAAATCCTTGTTGCTCTTTGGTTTAAAAAAAAAAAAAAATAGGGCTTCCCTGGTGGCGCAGTGGTTGAGAGTCCGCCTATCGATGCAGGGGACGCAGGTTTGTGCCCCGGTCTGGGAAGATCCCACATGCCGCGGAGTGGCTGGGCCCGTGAGCCATGGCCACTGAGCCTGTGCGTCAGGAGCCTGTGCTCCACAACGGGAGAGGCCACAACACTGAGGGGCCCACATACCGCCAAAAAAAAAAAAGGCCTTTCTTAATACCAAGAATTTAAGGAATAAGTACTTCTGAATATATCTCAAGGAAACTAGGAAATAGCAACAAGAAACCCTCCAAGACACAAAAACAAAATATCTGTCAGATAAAAAATTAATGAAAAAGAAAATCCTCCAGGAATAGAGACACTGCAATAAACAGAAACTAAGGCTACATGTTATTCGAAATTTTGGTCATGGACAAAATGTGTATGTTGTAAGTTTCGAACATGTTATAATGATAATACAGCAAACAAAAATTAAGATGTGATGTTTAAGTGACATGAATAGGAAGTTTAAAAGTGACTTTATAGTGAAAAGTCATTCTATATTGACCAAAATTGGAAATATTTAAAAAGTAATTATTCTAAACTCTAATGTAAATATTTGTACATAGAATTATAAGAAAATTTTAGTAAGAATTTATCTAATATAAAAAAAATCTCTCCAACTGTGACAATTCTTTTAATTTTAATATAGCTTATTTTTCCCCAAGAATATACTTGATTTATTTGAAATACACTAAAATGATAAATATAATCACTTGCTGTTGAGAATATTTTTATTTATTTATAATCACAGCTAATCACCATGCAGTACAAATATCCCTATAACTTATTCACTTCAAACTAAAAGTTTGTACACTTTGACCAACATCTCTTCACTTCCCAACCCCCTAGACTCTAGTTACCACCAACCTGCTTTCAGTTTCTATGAATTTGACTTTTTAGATTACACATATAAGTGATATCATACAGTATTTGACTTTCTCTGCCTGACTTATTTCACTTAGCACAATGCCATGTTGCACAAATGGCAGGATTTCCTTCTTTCTCTTTGCTGAATATATCTCTTTACATACATATACTACATCTTCTTTATCCATATATCCATTGATGGATACTTAGGTTGTTTTTATATCTTAGTTGTTATGAATAACGCTACAATGAACATAGAAATGCAGGTATCTCTTCCATATTCCGTTGTAATTTCCTTTAGATGTATACCCCAAAGTGGCATTGCTGAATGATGTAGTAGTTCTATTTTAAATTTTTGGAGGAAGCTCCATCCTATTTTCCATAGTGATTACAGAAATTTACATTCCTACCAACACTCTTCTTCACTTCCTCACCAACATTTGTTATACTTTTTCTTTCGATGATGGCCATTCTAATAGGTATGAGGTGATATCTCATTGTGGTGTTTTTTTGTTTTTTTTGCGGTACGTGGGCCTCTCACCGTTGTGGCCTCTCCCGTTGCGGAGTACAGGCTCCAGACACGCAGGCTCAGTGGCCATGGCTCACGGGCGCAGCCACTCCACGGCATGTGGGATCCTGGGCTGGGCACGAACCCGTGTACCCTGCATTGACAGGCGGACTCTCAACCACCGCACCACCAGGGAAGCCCCTCATTGTGGTTTTGATTTGCATTTCCTGATGCTTACTGATGTCAAGCCCCCTTTCATGTATCTGTTGGCCATTTGTACATCTTCTTTGGAAAAATGTTTATTCAGTAACTCTACTAATCTTTAAATTTTTCTTTACTTGAGTTATATGAGTTTTTATATATTTTGTATTTTAACGTTATCAGATATCTAATTTGCAAATATTTTCTCCCATTTTGTATGTTTTCTTTCATTTTGTAGATCATTTCTTTTGCTGTGCAGGAGCTTTTAAATTTGATGTAGCCCACTTGTTGAATTTGTTCCTTGTGCTGTTGTTGGCATATCCAAAAAGTTGTTACAAAGACCCTTGTCAAGGAGCTTTTTTCCCCTATGTTTTCTTCTAGGAGTTGTATGGTTTCAGGTCTTATGTTTAAGTTTTTAATCCATTTCTAGTTAATTTTTGTAAATGATGTAAGATAGGGGTACAATTTCATTCTCCTATAGGAAACTATCTAGGTTCCCCAGCACCATTTATTGAAGACACTACTGTTTTCTTATTGAGTATTCTTGGCTCTTTTGTCAAATATTTTTTTACCTTATATGTGAGGGTTTACTTTTGGACACTCAATCCTGTCCATTGGTCTATGTGTCTGTTTTTATGCCAGTACCATACTTTTAGAAGATCTGTAGCTTTGTAGTAGCTACAATTTAGGATTTGTGTTTCTATTTCTATGCCCCAAAAGGCTTTAGAACCTGGTCACTTGACTCACCCTTTCCTGTTGAGAAACTCTTTCTAGCTGGGGAGTTCTCTCTTTGTGTTGAGTAATGCCGGCTTGGAAATGGGATGATATGGGTAAAATGAAGCTGTCTTTATTCTGTTTTTGTGTGTTTATTCTCAGGATTTTTTAGTTTCACAGTGTTGCTAAAATTCCTTAAGTGGACTTTAGAGCTCTCCCAGAGATGTTTTTGTTTATGGGTACTGTCGTGTCTAATTGTTGATCTTTGTCAGGGGACAGAGAGGCTGAGGTCTTCTATGTCTCCATTTGGATCTCACTGTCTCACACACTTTACTTCACTGTCTTTCTCTTGTTTTCAATTAAAATATACCAATATAGGATGCTTTTAATTAACAAGTAGAATGATGCTATTTTTATAAAAGTATTTTTTTTTCTAGTTATAAATTAGCATGAGGAAATACCTAAAGTAATATTTCTATACTGATGGTTATAGCTGCATGTGGAGAGTTAAGTGACTTTTCATTTTTATTTCTCTATGCTTTTTTTATATTGCCTAAATTCTTTATAGTGTTATCATCTGCATTTTTAAGAGATAAACAATAAGTATTAATAAAAATATTTGTGTCTCCTTAACAGCAGTTTAGTTTCTTTAAATAAATTTAGTATTTCTTTGAGGTTGTAATCTATTACCCAGTAACAGTAGGTGAATCTAAATACTTTCACAGAATTTGAGAAGTGTAAGACAATCATATTTGATGTTAGTTATGTCCTGGTGATTATGTAAAAGTAATCAATTTAACTGAATGAAACCATTTACTCCTTTTAAACTACCGACGCTTCTCAGAAAAGAATATAGTCTATACTCACTAAGGGTTGTTAATAACTGTGTTCAAAGTGTTAAGGAGATTGGAACTCGTAATTATGTGCAAGTTTAATTCAACAGCTGCCCCTTTGGCTTTTATACAAGCAATATTATCATGCTGATCACCAAACACGGGAATTCCCACCATAGGGACCCTGTGGTAAATAGCTTCATAGATTCCATTGGTTCCACAGTGAGTAATAAAAGCTCTGGTTTGGGGATGACCTAAAAATAAAATATATATCATTAGTAAGAGTTGCAGATACAGAAAATCATGACACTTTTATAAATCATTAATTCAATTAGGTAGCATCTTCTGCATAATTCTGTGCCATGAGGCTATATATAAATTCCTATAGGCTCTAAAGAAAGCAGCAATTAATTATTCCAGGCTAAGCAGCAATTAGTAATTCCAGCAATTAAATCATTCCACACCTGTGAAAAGTTTGTGCAGAGTTAACCGATGGAGAGTACTTGACATTGGACAAGTTGCTGGGGTGAGAATACTTTAATAAAAAGGAATGGAGCGTTTTAAGAAAACAAATGCTTGCTTTAATAAGGGAAATGGAGTTGAGATGTACAGGGTTTCAATGTGAGAATGTTGGCATAACAGGCTAGAAAGATCGACCTGGGCAAGTTCATGTAGTACTCTGTTTTAAAAATTGGGTTTTGAATTGATTATAAGTAATTTGAACCATTTATAATATTGTAGATGGTGAAATGGCTTATCAGATTTTTTTTCAAATAGCTACTGTGGGAAAAGTGAAGAGAGGAGGAAGATAATGGATACAGAAAGCCAGGAGGGTGTTGCAATATTCTGTACAAAAGATAATGACAGCCTGATGTAAAGGTACTTTCTTTGGCTCTGATTCTGAGGAGGGAGAGATTGTATCATAAATGGAAGAATTATAAATACCATATTTATGTTAGTGCTTGACAAAGATTCCATATTTGACCAAACTGTAGTCAGGCTCCTCTGAACTCTCTTTTCAAGTAGACCCTGATTTGGGGGCTTTTTGTTTATCTCTGCATTACCCAATTTTAGCAACCATCCTTCTAAAGTCAGTTTAGCTAGATTCTCCCAGTACTGATACCTGATCACTCTTTTGAGCTGTTGCTTCCTCTTTCACCATCCCCCAAGTGATGGCTGATCACCCTGGCCTGCTGTCAACAAGAATCGGATTAGGTTAGTTTTGCCAGCTTCCTCCCTTGACCCTGATGTTTCTTCTAGTGATTTTCCATCCACTGACCTCCCTCTCTGCACTTTGGTTATAAATTTCCCTTTTCTTTCTGCATGCAGAGTTTAGTCCAATCTCTCTGTCTTACTGTAAAAGTCCATTGCAGTAGTAACTGTACTTATCATGGTGGTCTTGACTGAAGTGTGCCTTACAGTCTTTAACCAGTGTCATGAATAAGTTTTTCTTTAACAAGCTCCAGAAGAAATGTGAAGAAGAAATTAAGTTTTTTTTCTTATTTTGAATACAACTTATCTGTTATTGAGTAATCATTCAGATTATTCCTCATTCGTAATTAAGCAAAATTATTTAATTTTGCTTCTCTTTGGCCTTACCCAAGAAGATCATTCTGTGGAATCCATCCATATAGCTGGGTATTTGCTCCTAGTGTTTCTGGTTTCTTTTCCTGTGTATCTCCACAGAACCTGCTAAGACAAGTACATTTACTCTGTTAGAAAACTTTTAGAATCACATCCCATCAGAAGGAGGCAGTTAACTTAGAATTAATCAGGTTTGATGATTCCAGGTAATACACAAGCAAACTGAGGTCCTAAGTGATCAAGTAATGAATGTTTTTAAACCATTGACACCACAACAGTGTTTTCAAATGCTTGCAATAATCCTAGTCGACAGGCTATCATCATCAGGTTAATTCTAACTTGTAGATGAAGATAAAAGACAATCTGTATCTGAAACAAGTGTATATTGGTATTACTAGGCCATTCTGGTAAAGTGGATTTTGAAACAAAGTTTTCAGAGGCAAAGGGAAGGAATGTCATTTACCTCACTAAGAAATTGTTAGGGCTTTGACCTTTGTTATATACTTGGTAGTAACTTAGAATCAAGTATTTCCTTTTTTATTATAGTAAAATATACATAATGATGTCTATCATTTTAAAGTATTGTAAGTATAGAATCTGGTGGCACTAGATACATCCACAGTGATGTGTAACCATAAGCACTATCTATATCCCAAATGTTTTCATCTTCCTTACATAAACTCTGTATAATTAAGCAATAACTCCCTATTCCCCCCACTCCCTAGCCCCTGGTACCTCTGTTCTACTTTCTGTCTCCATGAATTTGTCTAATCTAGGTATCTGATATAAGTGGAATCATACAGTATTTGTCTTCTGACAACATTATTTCACTTAGCATTATGTCTTCAAGGTTAACGTATGTTGTAACATATCAGAATTTCCTTTCTTTTTAAGGCTGAATAATATTCCATTTTGTGCATATATCACATTTTCTTCATTCATTCTGGTATTGTGAACAATGTTGCTGTGACCATTGTTGTACAAATATCTGTTTGAGTCCCTGATTTCAATTTCTCTTCATAAATAGTCAGGATTAGAATTACCGGGGCATATAACAGCTCTATGTTTAACTCAGTGAGGAACAACAAAAATGTTTTTCAGAGCAGATACATCATTTTGCACTCTTATGAGTATAATAGAGAAGAACAAATCTGATTTCATATTAGATCTGTTTCTTTTACTTTAACCTTTCTGTTCTGTTTCCTGCGTTGGTCATGCTGGCTCTGCACCTTTTGTAAAATAATGTTGGCTACAGCCTGAAATGTACAGGATAGCCTATTCTCAAGTCTCTGACCTTTAAAAGTCCATTAATATAGAGATAAAAGTTACAGAACAGAAAATAATATTTGTCTTGTTAGAGGTTTACAGGAACATCATGACCTGACCTACTTGGAGAGTGGCAAGAACAAAGTACAGTCCTACACCAAGAAGTTTGCAACAATTAACCACATACCTCTCTTACCTTGCCTTTAAAAGTGCTTTCTTGAAACCCTTTGGAGAATTCAGGGTTTTCTGGGCACAAGCCACCCACCTCCTTCGTGGACTTGCAGTAAACCTTTCTCTGCTCCAAACTCCTATGTTTTGGTTTGTCTGGACTCACTGTGCATCAGGTATACAAACTTGCATTTGGTAACAGAAGTGTAACACATGAGGTCCTATTTCTCCACATTCTTGCTATTTTTCTTGCTATTTTTCTTTTATTTTTTATAATAGTTATCTTAATGTGTGAAGTGGTTCTTCGATTTGCATTTCCTTAATGATTAATGATTTTGAGCATTTTTGCATGTACTTTTTGACCATTTGTGTATCTTCTTTTGATAAGTATCTATTCAGGTACTTTCCTATTTTTCAATTGATTTTTTGTTGTTGTTGAGTTATAGGAGTTCTTTATGTATTGTGCACATTAGTTCCTTATCAGATATGTGATTTACAAAGATTGTCTCCCAATCTGTATATTGTATTTCACTTTCTTGATAGTACCTTTTGATGCACAAAGTTCTGCATTTGAAGAAGTCCAATTTATTTACTTTTTATTTTATTGTTTGTGCTTTTGGTGTCATACCTATGAAATAGCAAAATACACTGTGATGAAGTTTTCCCTTAGGATTTTCTTGTAAAAGTATTATATAAAGTAAAAAGTATTATATTTTTACTTCTAAATTTTGTCTCTGATCCATTTTGAGTTAATTTTTTTAAGGTAAGTGTCCAACTTTATTCCTTTGCATGTGGATATCAAGATTTTACAAGCACTATTTGTTGAGAAAATTGTCCTTTCCTCACTGAATGGTCTTGCATCCTTGTTGAAAATCAATTACCCATATGTGTGAAGGTTTATTTCTACTTTGCCTTCTATTCCATTGGTTTATATGTCTGCCCTCTTCCCACTACTACACTGTTAATTTACTGTAGGTTTATAGTAAATTTCTAACTTCAGTGTTAGAAAGCGTGAGTCCTTTAACTGTTGTTTTTCAGGATTGTTTCGACTATTTGTGGTTCTTGTAGTTCCATATGAGGTTGAGGATTGGATTTTTTATTTCTACAAAAAGGCTGTTAGAGTTTTGATAGGCATTGCATTAAATCTGTAGATAGTTTTGGATAGTGTTGACATCTTAACCATGTTAAATATTCCTATCATGAACATACATAGGATGTTTCCATGTATTTAGGTATTCTTTAATTTCTTGCAGCAATAATGTTTTGTGGGGAATTCCCTGGATGTCCAGTGGTTAGGGCCCTGAGCTTCCACTGCAGGAGGCATAGGTTTGATCCCTGGTTAGGGAACTAAGAACCTGCATGCCACACAGCACAGTAATAATAATAATAATAAAAATAATAATAATAATAAATATTTTGTGGTTCTCATTATTCAAATGTTTTACCTCCTTGGTTAGATTTATTCTTAATTATTTAATTTGTTTTGTTGCTCTAGTAAGTGGAATTTTGGAAATTTCATGTTCAGAGTGTTCACTGACCCTGTGTGTATGAACAAAACTTATTTTTGCCTGTTAATCTTGTATTATGCACCTTAGTTAAGTTTGGTTATTATCCTTAGTAGTTTTTTGTGAATTCTTTGAGATTTTCTATGTATAGTATCATGTCATCTGCAAATACACATTGCTTTACCTCTCCCATTCCAATGTGGATGCATTTTTATTTCTTTTTCCTGTGTCATTCCTATGCTAGAACGTCTGGTATAAGGTTAAATAGCAGCAGTGAAACAATACAACCTTGTATTGTTCCTGATCTTAGGAAGAAAGCTTTCAGTTTACACCACTGAGTATGACATAAGTTGTGGGTTTTCCAAAAGTATCCTGTATCATATTGAGGACTTCTCCCTCTATTCCTAAGTTTCTTGAGAGTTTTCATCAAAAGAATGTTGGATTTTCTCAACTTCCTTTTCTGTGTAAGTTAAAATGATCATTTGTTTGTTTGTTTTTCCCTTCATTATATTCATGTGCTGTATTACATGGATTGATTTACATTTGCTGAACCACCTTTGCAAAAATAGAATAAGTATCATTTTACTATGGTGAATACTCCTTTCAATATTCTAGTGGATTTGATCTGCAAATCTTTTCTTGAGTATTTTAATGTCCATATTTAGAAATGATCATGGTCCGTAATTTTATTCTTTTGTGGTGTCTTTATCTGGCTGTTGGGAAAACTAGTAAAGTAGTCTTGTTTAGGCTTCAGAGGCAAAAGAAGGCCTCTGACCGACTTGTGACCCTGCCTGGACTGCAGGCCAGCTTGCACACCTAACAATTCTTACTAACAAGTCAAGCAGCAAGTACAATAAGAAAGGGAGTGGGTCTTGGAATTTCTTGAGCCCTGGGGACCTGGTCAGTCCCCTGGGGTCTAGAAAATCTTGTGACTCATATGGTGAAATCAACAGCATTGTTACAGTTGAACCAGAGCTGCATTTTTGCATGCAAACTGATGACATCAGTTTGTGGCCTGGAATTATAAATGGAAGCCCCCAGAACTACAATTTGAAGTTTCACCCCTGAGGTGGACGCACCGCCTGGGACCCTTCCCAGCTGGGACTCCAGATTGCTGTTACACGGGATTTCCCAGCTGCTGTTTGAATCTGGATGAAGGTGTCGGCCCAATCTGGTGATGTATACTCTGTTATGTCTTTCTAATACTTTTATTCATCCCCTTCTAATGACTGTATATTGAAATTAAGTTAAATCATCTTCTATTAAAGAAATTAATTAAATCTGTTCAGTTGTGTGAGACGAGTGGGTATTTTGCCGGTGAATCCAAAGAACCTGGAAACTGAAAGCAGGTTTCGGCAATACACAGGCTTTCATATCAGGTAAATCTAGCCTCACAGCATTATATAATGTTTCCTTCTTTTCACTTTTTTGTAATATTTGAAAAGGATTACTTAATTATTTAATTATATAAATGTTTGATAGAATTTGCCAGTGATGCTATCTCTCCAGGACTTTTCCTTTTTGGTAGGTTTTTGATTACTATTTCAGTCTCTTAACTTGATATAGGTCTGTTGAAATACTCTATTTCTTGTTTAGTCTGTGTAAGTAAATTGAGTTTTTCAAGGTATTTATCCACGTATTCCAGGTTGTCTAATTTTCGTTGTGCAAGTTTTGATAATATCCTCTTTTTTTCTTTCAGTTTTGTTGATATATAATTGACATACAGCACTAAGTTTAAGTTGTATAGCATTATAATTTTACTTACATACATTATGAAGTGATTATCACAATAAGTGATAAATGAATAAGTGAATATCCATCATCTTATGTAGGTACAAAATTAAAGAAATAGAAAAAAAATTTCTTCACATGAGAACTCAAGATTTACTCTCAACATTTTTCATATATAACATACAGCAGTGTTTATTTATGATGTATATTGCATTCCTAGTACTCATTTATCGTATAACTGGAAGTTTGAACCTTTTAACCACCTTCCTCCAATTGTCCTTTCCCCAGTCCCCTGCCTCTGGTAACCACAAATCTGATCTGTTTTTCCATGAGGTTGTTTTTTCTTTTCTGTTTTGAAGTATAACTAACCTACAACACTATGTTAGTTCCTGTTACACAATACAGCTATTTGGTATTTCTATACCTCTCAAAATGATCATCACGATAAGTCTAGTTACAACATGTAAAACTATTGCATAGTTATTGTCTTATTCCCCACACTGCATTTAGCAAAATACATACATATATATGTGAAAATACAAGATTATTTTAAGTTGCTGATCTCTTAAGGTCAAGTGCATTTTAACAACCTTGCATTTTTACTTCCCTCACCACACTTACTATTTTTGACATCATATTTTAAACCTTTTAGTTTCATGTATCTCTTAACTACTTATTATGAGTATACATGATTGTATTACTTTTGTGTTTTAACCTTCCTTCTAGTTTTATATCTGGCTGATTTACTAACTTTACTATATATTTGCCTTTACCAATTTTTCCTTTTGTGATTTTCATGTTTCTAGTTGTGACCTTTTCTCTCTCACTTAGAAAAGTCCCCTTAACATTTCTTGTACACCTGGTTTGGTGGTGCTGAACTCTTTAACTTTTGCTTGCTTGTAAAACTTTTGATCTCTCCATCAAACATGAATGAGAGCCTTGCTGGTGAGAGTATTCCTGGTAGTAGGTTTCCCCCTTTCATCATTTTAAATATTATATATTGTGCCACTCCCTTCAGGTCTGCAGTGTTTCTGCTGAAAAGTTAGCCAATAGGCTTATGGGAGTTTCCTTGTAAGTAACTTGTTCCTTTTCCTTTGCTGCTTTTAAAATTTTCTCTTAATTTTTGCCATTTTAATTACAATGTGTCTTGATGTGGTCTTCTTTGGGTTGATCCTGTGTGGGATTGTCTCTGCTTCCTACAACTAGATGACTGTTTCCTTTCCCAAGTTAGGGAATTATAGCTATTATGTCTTCAAATATGTTCTCTGTCCCTTTCTGCCTCTCTTCTCCCTCTGGGAGAGCTATAATGCAAATGTTAATATGCTTGATGTTGTCACAGAAATCTCTTAAACTGTCTTCTTTCTTTTTTCCGTTCAACTTCAATGATTTCCACTACTTTGTCTTTCAGCTCGCTGATCGATGTCTCTGTATCATCTAATCTACTGTTGATTCTTTCTGGTGTATTTATCATTTCAGTTATTGTATTGTTCATCTTTGTTTTGTTCTTATTTATATTTTCTAATTTTTTGCTAAAAAATTCCACCTTCTCACTCTGTTTATTTAATCTTCTCCCCAGTTTTTCTGAACATCTTTACAATCATTACCTTGAACTCTCTATGGGGTAGATTGCCTATGTCCACTTCACTTAGTTCTTTTTCTGGAGTTTTATGTTGTTGCTTCATTTGCAACATATTCCTCTGTTGCCTTATTTCACCCAACTTGCAGTTTTTATTTTTATGTATCTGAAGGTTGGTTACATTTCCTGACCTTGTAAAAGTGGCCTTTTGTATTAGACATCCTATCCATCCAAGCAGTGCACCCTCATCCGGTCACCAGACTTAGATGCTCTAGGGGTACCTGTATTTGGGCTGCCTGTGTCCTCTTGTTGTGGTAGATTGATTACTATGAGCCCTTAGCTCTTCTGAACGTACTCTCCACTGGCCTTTAAGGCCATTGTTTTGGGGGCATGGCTTCCTGGTGCTGGAGCACTGGTCTGGGGAGCCTAACATTGGGCTTGAACTATGCACTCCTTGGGGACAACCTTTGCTAATTTGCTCCCTTGGTGCTATGAGTCTTGACTATACCACTTCTTCACCCCTCCTATCTGTCTCACTGTGCTAAGAGGTAAGCTGGGGTATTCTTACTCTCCCATCTTGGCTACACCTCCTTCATATCCTCTTATAAACTTTTTATCTTTGAAAAGCCATTAGTAATCTCCCTAGGTTCATTTCTCATTTTAAAATTATTTGCATCTACTTTTTTTTTTCTCTTTGGCAGTTTAGCTAAAAGTTTGATAATTTTGCTGACCTTTTCAAAGAACCAGGTTTAGGTATTATTGATTTTCTCTGTTTTTTGTTTGTTTGTTTGTTTGTTTTATCTCTTCTCTAACTCCATTATTTTTTTCCTTCTGCTATCTTTTGGTTTAGTTTGCCTTCTTTTTATAGTTCTTTAAAGTATAATATTAGTATATTGATTTTTAGATCTTTCTTCTTATTTAATGTAGGCACTTGCACTTATAAATTCCTCTGAGTCCTGCTTCTCCACATCTATTTATTTGGACTGTTGTGTTTTCATTCATTAAAAAAAATACTTTCTGTGGCTTTCCCTGGTGGCGCAGTGGTTGAGAGTCTGCCTGTTGATGCAGGGGACACGGGTTCGTGCCCCGGTCCGGGAGGATCCCACATGCCATGGAGCGGCTGGGCCCGTGAGCCATGGCTGCTGAGCCTGCATGTCCGGAGACTGTGCTCTGCAACAGGAGAGGCCACAATGATGTGCTGTATCCCACGTACAGCAAAAAAAAAAAAATTTCCAATTACTTTTCTTTCCAGATTTTTTTTGTTTATATTTTACAATACTTTTACATTTACAGAAAAATTGCAGAATTTCCACAAACCCCACATCCAATTTCTGCTATTACTAGCATCTAACATTAATATGGTACACTTGATTTTTTTTTTTAAGATTTTTTTTATTCTTGAATTTTATTTTATTTTTTTTTATACAGCAGGTTCTTATTAGTTATCTATTTTATACATATTAATGTATATATGTCAATCCTGATCTCCCAATTCATCCCACCACCCCTTGCCCCCATGTCAATACATTTGTTCTCTACATCTGTGTCTCTATTTACACCTTGCAAACCGGATCATCTGTACCATTTTTCTAGATTCCACATATATGCATTAATATACTATATTTGTTTTTCTCTTTCTGACTTACTTCACTTTGTATGACAGTCTCGAGGTCAATCCACATACCTACATATGACCCAATTTCATTCCTTTTTATGGCTGAGTAATATTCCACTGTATATATGTACCACATCTTCCTTATCCATTCGTCTGTCAGTGGACATTTAGGTTGCTTCCAAGACCTGGCTATTGTAAATAGTGTTGCAATGAACTTTGGAGTGCATGTGTCTTTTTGAATTATGGTTTCCTCTGGGTATATGCTCAGTAGTGGGATTGCTGGGTCATATGGTAGTTCTCTTTTTAGTTTTTCAAGGAACCTCCATAATGTTCTCCATAGTGGCTGTATCAATTTACATTCCCACTAACAGTGCAGGAGGGTCCCCTTTTCTCCACACCCTCTCCAGCATTTGTTGTTTGTAGATTTTCTCATAATGCCCATTCTAACTGGTGTGAGGTGATACCTCATTGTAGTTTTGATTTGCATTTCTCTAGTAATTAGTGATGTTGAGCAGCTTTTCATGTGCCTCTTGGCCATGTGTATGTCTTCTTTGGAGAAATGTCTATTTTAGTCTTCTGCCCATTTTTTGACTGGGTTGTTTTTTTTTTAATATTGAGCTGCATGAGCTGTTTATATATTTTGGAGATTAATCCTTTGTCTGTTGATTCATTTGCAAATATTTTCTCCCATTCTGAGTGTTGTCTTTTTATCTTGTTCATAGTTTCCTTCGCTGTGCAAAACCTTTTAAGTTTCATTAGGTCCAAATGAATTGTTTCATTTGTTTATTTTTGTTTTTATTTCCATTACTCTAGGAGGTGTGTCAAAAAAGATCTTGCTGTGATTTATGTCAAGGGACATTCTTCCTATGTTTTCCTTTAAGAGTTTTATAGTGTCCAGTATTACATTTAGGTCTTTAATCCATTTTGAGTTTATTTTTGTGTATGGTGTTAGGGAGTGTTCTAATTTCATTCTTTTACAAGTAGCTGTCCAGTTTTCCCAGCACTGCTTATAGAAGAGGCTGTCTTATATACATTGTATAACCTTGACTCCTTTGTCATAGATTAGTTGACCATAGGTGTATGGGTTTATCTCTGGGCTTTCTATCCTGTTCCATTGATCTATATTTCTGTTTTTGTGCCAGCAACATACTGTCTTCATTACTATAGCTTTGTAGTATAGTCTGAAGTCAGGGAGTCTGATTCCTCCAGCTCCAGTTTTTCCCTCAAGATTGCTTTGGCTATTCAGGGTCTTTTGTGTCTCCATACAAATTTTCAGATTTTTGTTCTAGTTCTGTAAAAAAATACCATTGGTAATTTGTTAGGGATTGCATTGACTCTGTAGATTGCTTTGGGTAGTATAGTCATTTTCACAATATTGATTCTTGCAGTCCAATAACATCGTATATCTCTCCATTTGTTTGTGTTATCTTTGATTTCTATCAACAGTGTCTTATAGTTTTCTGAGTACAAGTCTTTTACCTCCTTAGGTAGATTTATTCCTAGGTATTTTATTCTTTTTGTTGCAGTGGTGAATGAGATTGTTTCCTTAATTTCTCTTTCTGATCTTTCATTGTTAGTGTATAGGAATGCAAGAGATTTCTGTGCATTAATTTTGTATCCTGCAACTTTACCAAATTCATTGATTAGCTCTAGTAGTTTTCTGGTGGCATCTTTAGGATTCTCTATGTATAGCATCATGTCATCTGCAAACAGTGACAGCTTTACTTCTTCTTTTCCAATTTGGATTCATTTTATTTCTTTTTCTTCTCTGACTGACATGGCTAGGGCTTCCAAAACTATGTTGAAAATAAGTGGCTAGAGTGAACATCCTTGTCTTGTTCCTGGTCTTAGAGGAAATGCTTTCAGTTTTTCACCATTGAGAATATTGTTTGCTGTGGGTTTGTCATATATGGCCTTTATTATGTTGAGGTAGGTTCCCTCTAGGCCCTCTTTCTGGAGAGTTTTTTTCATAAATGAGTGTTGAATTTTGTCAGAAGCTTTTTCTGCATCTATTGAGATGATCATAAAGTTTTTATTCTTCAATTTGTTAATATGGCATATCACATTGATTGATTTGCATATATTAAAGAATCCTTGCATATAACTTCCACTTGATCATAGTGTCTGATCCTTTTAATGTGTTGTGGTATTCTGTTTGCTAGTATTTTGTTGAGGATTTTTGCATCTATATTTATCAGTGATATTAATTTTTAATTACTTTTTTTTTGTAGCATCTTTGCCTGGTTTTGATATCAGGGTGATGGTGGCCTCATAGAATGAGTTTGGGAATGTTCCTTCCTCTGCACTTTTTGGAAGAGCTTGAGAAGGATGGGTGTTACCTCTTCTCTAAATATTTGATAGAATTCACCTGTCAGTCCATCTGGTCCTGGACTTTTGTTTGTTGGAAGATTTTTATTCACAGTTTCAATTTCATTACTTGTGACAGGTCTGTTCATATTTTCTATTTCTTCCTGGTTCAGCCTTGGAAGTTTACACCTTTCTAAGGATTTGTCCGTTTCTTCCAAGGTTTCCCTTTTATTGACATAGAGTTCCTTGTAGTAGTCTCTTATTATGCTTTGTATTTCTATGGTGTCCGTTGTGACTTCTCCTTTTTCATTTCTAATTTTATTGATTTGAGTCCTCTCCCTCTTTTTCTTGATGAGTCTGGTTAAAGGTTTATCAATTTTGTTTATCTTCTCAAAGAACCAACTTTTAGTTTTATTGATCTTTGCTATTGTTTCCTTTGTTTCTATTTCACTTGTTTCTGATCTGAACTTTTTGATTTCTTTCCTTCTACAAACTTTGGGTTTTGTTTGTTCTTTCTCTAGTTCCTTTAGATGTAAGGTTAGATTGTTTGAGATTTTTCTTGTTTCTTGAGGTAGGATTGTTTTGCTATAAAATTTCCACTTAGAACTGCTTTTGCTGCATCCCTTAGGTTTTGGATCATTGTATTTTCATTGTCATTTGTCTCTAGGTATTTTTTGATTTCCTCTTTGATTTCTTCAGTAATCTCTTGGTTATTTAGTAACATATTGTTTAGCCACCATGCTTTTTTTTTTTTTTTTTACATTTTTTTCCCTGTAATTTATCTCTAATCTCATTGCATTGTGATCAGAAAAGATACTTGATGATTTCAATTTTCTTAAATTTACTGAGGCTTGATTTGTGACCTAAGATGTCATCTGTTCTGGAGAAAGTTCTGTGTGCACTTGAGAAGAAAGTGTAATATGCTGTTTTCGGATGGAATGTCTTATAAATATCAATTTAATCCATCTGGTCTTTTGTGTCATTTAAAGCTTTTGTTTCCTTATTAATTTTCTGTCTGGATGATCTGTCCATTGGTTTAAGTGAGGTGTTAAAGTCCCCCACTATTATTGTGTTACTGTCGATTTCCTCTTTTATAGCTGTTAGCATTTACCTTATGTACTGAGGTGCTCCTATTTTGGGTGCATATATATTTGTAATTGCTATATCTTCTTCTTGGATTGATCCTTTGGTCATTATGTAGTGCCCTTCCTTATCTCTTGTAACATTCTTTATTTTAAAGTCTATTTTATCTGATGTGAGAATTACTAGTACAGCTTTCTTTTGGTTTCCATTTGCATGGAATATCTTTTCCATTCCCTCATTTTCAGTCCCTAGGTCTGAAGTGGGTCTCTTGTAGACAGCATATATATGGGTCTTGTTTTTGTAACCATTCAGCGAGCCTGTGTCTTTTGGTTGGAACATTTAATCCATTCACATTTAAGGTAATTATCGATATGTATGTTCCTATGACTATTTTCTTAATTGTTTTGGGTTTGTTTTTGTAGGTCCTTTTCTTCTCTTTTGTTTCCCACTTAGAGAAGTTCCTTTAGCATTTGTTGTAGAGCTGGTTTTGTGGTGCTGAATTCTCTTAGCTTTTGCTTGTCTGTAAAGCTTTTGATTTCTCTATCGAACATGAATGAGATCCTTGCTGTGTAGAGTAATCTTAGTTGTAGATTCTTCCCTTTCATTGCTTTAAATATATCATACCACCCCTTTCTGGCTTGCTGAGTTTCTGGTGAGAAATCAGCTCTTAATCTTATGGGAGTTCCCTTGTATGGTATTTGTCATTTTTCCCTTGTTGCTTTTAATAATTTTTGTCAATTTGATTACTATGTGTCTCGGTGTGTTTCTCCTTGGGTTTATCCTGTCTGGGACTCTCTGTGCTTCCTGGACTTTGGTGGCTATTTCCTTTCCCAAGTTAGCGAAGTTTTTGACTATAAACTTTTCAAATATTTTCCTGGGTGCTTTCTTTCTCTCTTCTCCTTCTGGAACCCCATTCATGTGATTGTTGGTACATTTAATGTTGTTCCAGAGGTCTCTTAGGCTGTCTTCATTTATTTTCGTTCTTCTTTCTTTATTCTCTTCCATGGCAGTGATTTCTACCATTCTGTCTTCAAGGTCAGTTATCCATTTTTCTGCCTCAGTTATTCTACTATTGATTCCTTCTAGTGTATTTTTCATTTTAGTTATTGCATTGTTCATCTCTGTTTGTTTCTTCTTTAATTCTTCTAATTCTTTGTTAAACATTTCTTGCATTGTCTTGATATTTGCTTCCTTTCTTTTTCTAAGGTCCAGGATCATCTTCACTATCATTATTCTGAATTCTTTTTCTGGAAGATTGCCTATGTCTGCTTCATTTAGTTTTTTTTTCTGGGGTTTTATCTTGTTCCTTCATCTGGTACATAGCCCTCTGCCTTTTCATCTTGTCTGTCTTTCTGTGAATGTGGTTTTCGTTCCACAGGCTACAGGACTGTAGTTCTTCTTGCTTTTGCTGTCTGCTTTCTGATGGATGAGGCTGTCTAAATGGTTTGTGCAAGCTTCCTGATGGGAGGGACTGGTGGTGGGTAGAGCTGAGTGTTGCTCTGGAGAGCAGAGCTCAGTAAAACTTTAATCCATTTGTCTCCTGATGCATGGGTCTGAGTTCCCTCCCTGTTAGTTTTTTGGCCTGAGATGTTTGAGGACTGGATCCTACAGGCTCTTTTGTGGGGCTAATGTCGGACTCTGGCAAGGCTCACGCCAAAGAGTACTTCCCGGAACTTCTGCTGCCAGTGTTCTTGTCCCTGTGGTGAACCATTGCCACCTCCTACCTCTGCAGAATACCCTCCAACACTAGCAGTTAGGTCTGCTTCAGTCTCCTGTGGGATCAGTGCTCCTTCCCCCTGGGTCCTGATGTGCACAGTACTTTGTGTGTGTCCTCCAAGAGTGGAGTCTCTGTTTCCCCCAGTCCTGTCAAAGTGCTGCAATAAAATTCCACTAGCCTTTAAAGTCTGATTCTCTGGGAATTTCTCCTCCCACTGCTGGACCCCCAGGTTGGGAAGCGTGACATGGGGATCAGTACCTTCACTCCAGTGGGTGGACTTCTGTGGTGTAATTGTTCTCCATGTATCTTTTTTGGTGAGTTCCAGTGTCTTCCTGTCAATGATTGTTTGTTTTGATTCCAGTGCTCTTCCAAGAGGGAGTGAGCACACATCATTCTACTCCGCCATCTTGAACAATCTCTCTCCAGTTACTCTTGTGACTTATTCTTTGACCAATTGTTTGTTAAGTTCAATAGCATGAAAAAAACTTTGCTCTTATATAGACTCATCTATCTCTTTCTTTATTGATGTGATAAATTATATATTTATACATTGTGCTCCTAATTACATAAATTAATAATTGCTTTTTATGAATTTTTATTTTAAATCATTGAGAAAGTTTTTTAAAAATTGGGGCTACAACAGTATTGGCTTTTTAAAATTGTCTTTACTGCAATTTTACCTTACTGCTGACCTTTATTTCTTCATATGGTTTTACCTTACTGTCTAGCAGCATTTTATTTCAATTAGAAAGACTCCATTTGCATTTGTACAAGGAAAGTCTATTGCTAATTATGTCCTTTAGCTTTTGTTTATCTTGGAATATTTTAATTTCTACTTCATTTTTGAAGGAAATTTTGCCTGATATAGCATTCTTGGTTAACAATTTGTCTTTGAGGACTTTGAATTTATCAATCTACTGTCTTTTGGCCTCCAAGGTTTCTGATGAGAAATTGGCTAGTCAGCATAGTCAAGATATCTTTTAGGTGATGAATTCCTTCTCTCTTGCTTCTTTCAAGATTCACTCATTATCTTTGGCTTTTAACAACCTGGTTATAATATGTCCTAGTTTAGGTCTCTTTGAGTTTATCCTACTTGGTGTTCACTAAACTTCTTGGATTTGTAGATTTATGTATTTCATTAAATTGGGCTATTTTAGGCCATTATTTCTCTAAATATCCTTTCTGCCTATTTCTCTCTTTCTGGAGCTTCCACAATGTGTATGCTCCTTCACTGGATGATGTCCCAGAAGTTTGTTAAGCTTTGTTCATTTTTCTTCATTCATTTTTCTTTCTGTCCCCCCAACTTGATAAATATCAGTTATCCTTTCCTCAAGTTTATTTATAATTTTGCCTGTTCATTTCTGGTTTTGAACTCCTGAGGTGAGCTTTTCATTTCAGTTATTGTAATTTTCATCTCCAGGATTTCTTTTTGGCTCTTTCTTTAATAATTTCTTTTTCATTATCAATATTTCATTTTGTTCCTACATAATTTTTTTCTCTTTATCATTGTCTCCCTTTAGTTGTTAGTGCATCTTTATGGCAGTGGTTTTAAAGGCTTTTTCTAGCAGCCACAAAATCCAGACTTCCTCAGGAATTGTTTCTCTCAATTTATTTTTTTCCTATGATTGAGCTATATTTTTGTCTATCTTCTTATGCCTTGTGATATTTGTTGAGAGCTGTACATTTGATTTTTATAATGCTTTAACTCCAGAAATCAGAATTACCCCTTTGTTAGTGTTTGAATTTTTTTTTTTTCGGATTGTTGAAGTATTTCTCTTTACCAGAAACCAGGCTGAGTTTAAAGTTTTAGGTCTTCTCAGTTCTTTTTAAGCCAGTATCTTTCCCTGGACATGCACATTGCTTTCCAAATTCCACTATGTGAGGTTGTTTTTAATGACCTAATTCAATGTCTTGCTCCCTAATGGACAAAAAAGGAAAAAAAGAAAAAAATAGTGCTGATCCTTTAAAACTCCTGGATATTATTTCTGCTTATGAAGGTTGAAACAACTCTGGCCAACTTCTGTGCCTACACCTCAAGGATTAGAGGCAGTAATCAGCAAACAGAATGCAGAACCCCAATATCTGGAAAATAAGGTCTTTTTTACCCACAGTGGCTCCACCAATTTACACCAGAAATATAGGCATTTTGCCTGACATGGGGTTGAGTGATGGAGGCTTTGAGGTTGCTTTTAGTCTAAAGGGGTGAAATTGACTAAATTAACCACAGTTCCTAGTCAAGCTGTCCCCTGAGAGTTGTAAGTGCTCAGATAGGCCCCAGAGTTCCAATATAGTTACTTCCTACAGCTTTGGCTAGCACAATTATTTTTTTGGTAGAAGGACAAAGAAAATTTGTGCTTCCTATTCTACCCTGCTTTCACCCATAAGCATAGCATTTTAATGCAATTGAAAACTCAATAATTTTCAATAATTTTATGAAGATGCTTTTTGGATTAAATATTTAAATGAATACTACTTACACAAAATAATTTTAAAATAACTTCATTATGAAAACAAAAATTATTATGACCATTTGTAACTTAAAATTACATTTAATTCTAGATTTTAACTAAAGGTAAGGAGAAAAGGGTGTCCCTGGCAGTTTAAAAGCAACATCACTCAATTATAACCTAGAATGGTATCAATAAAAACTTGTAATTTATAGGAACATCATAGAGTGAACTGCATAAATCTTTTACTGTATTATTATAGTTTTTAGCTTTTTAAATAGAAGAATCACTATTTAGGAGTATTTCAGGAATCTAAGCTGTCAGTTCTGGGCTCAAACAGGGCCTGGTCCACATCCATTAATTATAAGAAAATAGAGTCCCAAGGCATTCTGTAAATCAAAGGTATATTTTTGAATATCTATTCCCTTATTCTCCATCATGGTAGCTGCAATTTGTGTGTATGCCTCAGATTAAAAAAAACAATAAGCACAACAAAACAAGGTTAGATTACATGGAAGCCTTAAAACGTAGATACAAAGCCGACTGAAATTTTGACAGTAGTGAATGATTGTTTTAACTTATTATTTAAAGAAAATTTTGCAATATGTTTTCCTGTTAGTAATGCCAGGTTTAAAACAAGACAGCAATCAAATATCCTGTTTTAACGGTTAGTACCTTTTTTTTTAACAGTTCAGTTAAATTGACACTAACAATACCAATAATAATTCTGACATTTTTAAGCACGCTTTAAGGAGATCTTCATGGAATTTAAAATAGCTGTCCCTGAAAAAATAAGATTATCTGACCTTCTGAGCAATCTGGGCAAGGGCTGATGCAATCACATTAGACTTTTCTTCTGTGAGGTTTTTGATCATTAACCCCAGAGTAAACACTACAACTGCATCTTTTCTTTTTTTTAACATCTTTATTGGAGTATAATTGCTTTACAATGGTGTGTTAGTTTCTGCTTTATAACAAAATTAATCAGTTATACATATACATATGTCCCCATATCTCTTCCCTTTTGCATCTGCCTCCCTCCCACCCTCCCTATCCCACACCTCTAGGTGGTCACAAAGCACCAAGCTGATCTCCCTGTGCTATGCGGCTGCTTCCCACTAGCTATCTATTTTACGTTTGGCAGTGTATATATGTCAACGCTACTCTCTCACTTTGTCCCAGCTTACCCTTCCCCCTCCCTGTATCCTTAAGTCCATTCTCTAGTAGATCTGTGTATTTATTCCCGTCTTGCCCCTCGTTCTTCATGACCTTTTTTTTTTTTTGATTCCATATGTATGTGTTAACATACGGTATTTGTTTTTCTCTTTCTGACTTACTTCACTCTGTATGACAGAATCTAGGTCCATCCACTTCACTACAAATAACTCAATTTCGTTTCTTTTTATGGCTGAGTAATATTCCATTGTATATATGTGCCACATCTTCTTTATCCATTCATCTCTTGATAGACACTTAGGTTGCTTCCATGTCCTGGTTATTGTAAATAGAGCTGCAATGAACATTTTGGTACATGACTCTTTTTGAATTATGGTTTTCTTAGGCTATATGCCCAGGAGTGGGATTACTGGATCGTATGGTAGTTCTATTTTTAGTTTTTTAAGGAACCTCCATACTGTTCTCCAGAGTGGCTGTATCAATTTATATTTCCACCAACAGTGCAAGAGGGTTCCCTTTTCTCCACATCCTCTCCAGCATTTATGTTTTGTAGATTTTTTGATGACGGCTGCTGCTTGTAAATTTCAGAGATTAATTCTTTGTCAGTTGCTTCATTTGCAAATATTTTATCCCATTCTGAGGGTTGTCTTTTCATCTTGTTTATGGTTTATTTGCTGTGCAAAAGTTTTGAAGTTTCATTAGGTCCTGTTTGTTTATTTTTGTTTTTATTTCCACTTCTCTAGGTGGTGGATCAAAAAGGAACTTGCTGTGATTTATGTCATAGAGTGTTCTGCCTATGTTTTCCTCTAAGAGTTTGATAGTTTCTGGCCTTACATTTAGGTCTTTAATCTATTTTGAGTTTATTTTTGTGTATGGTGTTAGGGAGTGTTCTAATTTCATTCTTTTACATATAGCTGTCCAGTTTTCCCAGCACCACTTATTGAAGAGGCTGTCTTTTCTCCATTGTATATTCTTGTCTCCTTTATCAAAGATAAGGTGACCATATGTTCATGGGTTTATATCTGGGATTTCTATGCTGTTCCATTGATCTATATTTCTGTTTTTGTGCCAGTACAATATTGTCTTGATTACTGTAGCTTTGTAGTATAATCTGAAGTCAGGGAGCCTGGTTCCTCCAGCTCCGTTTTTCTTTCTCAAGATTGCTTTGGCTGTTCAGGGTCTTTTGTGTTTCCAAACAAATTGTGAAATTTTTTGTTCTAGTTCTCTGAAAAATCCCAGTGGTAGTCTGATAGGGATTGCATTGAATCTGTAGATTGCTTTGGGTAGTAGAGTCATTTTCACAATGTTGATTCTTCCAATCCAAGAACATGGTATATCTCTCCATCTATTTGTATCATCTTTAATTTCTTTCATCAGTGTCTTATAATTTTCTGCATACAGGTCTTTTGTCTCCTTAGGTAGGTTTATTCCTAGATATTCTATTCTTTTTGTTGCAATGGTAAATGAGAGTGTTTTCTTGATTTCACTTTCAGATTTTTCATCATTAGTGTATAGGAATGCCAGAGATTTCTGTGCATTAATTTTGTATCCTGCTACTTTACCAAATTCATTGATTAGCTCTAGTAGTTTTCTGGTAGCATCTTTAGGATTCTCTATGTATAGTATCATGTCATCTGAAAACAGTGACATCTTTACTTCTTTTCCAATTTGGAGTCCTTTTATTTCTTTTTCTTCTTTTGTTGCTGTGGCTAAAACTTCCAAAACTATGCACAACTCCATATTTTCCAGAGTTTTGCACAAACTCTTCTAACTCCTGTGAGGGAAACAGTCTTTGTTCTAAGAAAGTTGATAGTATCAAGAATAAGTCATACAGTTTTCTCAAGGTGTCTGAATTTTTAGAATACTTCTGTTTTTCATATGTTAACCATTTCAGTGTACAAAATATGACCTGAAATCACTGGTTATTAGACAAATTAAAAATGACTTAAATTGATGTTCCCTTCAGCATGATAGAGTGGTGTGTGTGTGTGTGTGTGTGTGTGTGTGTGTGTGTTTACAAATTATTGACTACCTGTTGTCTTCTGCCAGGTGCAGAGCTACTTACATGTATCCTTTAACTTAGATATATGGGAATTCTAAGAGATATGTATACATTTGCAAATGAGAAATCTGTCTCAGTAAGGTTGAGTAATTTGTCCAAGTCTACACAGCAGTAGCTGGCAGAGCCAAATTTCTAAGTTAAGCTTGTTGATTGTAAAGCCAATGACTATATTCAGTACTCTCTACTGCCTTCCAAAACCCTTTCCACAGTGTTCCAAATAAAGAACATTTGATTCCTGCTTTAAGTTAAATAGTTCTGGTGCTTCACTTTATATTTAGTTTTGGAAGCTAATAAGATTATCATTCATTTTTCTGCTGAATCGCAGTCAGTATAATGACATAAGTTTGGTATATTTACTTTATCCTGTTTCCTAAATTTCAGTTTTCTTTTACTTTGGTTACATTTTCTCTTTGTATAAGCTTCCATAACACATTTAGAAATGAGATAGCCATGTAAATTCCTGACTAGATAAGACATGCAGAAAGAACTATAATGAATACTCTGAGGCTGACAGTAAAATAATAGAAATATATGACTTTCCATTAAAAATAAAAATATCATATTTAATCATGCTCAAGTAAAAAATGATCCTTTCATCCTATGTTTAACTACTAACAAAACTAAAACTAAGTCAACTAAAAGAAGGAAAAAAAATATATGAGTCTTGAAAGGGAAAGACAGGAAAGAGATTTATATTAAGGAATTGCCTCACATGATTATGGAGTTTGGAAAGTTTAATCTGCAGAATAAACCATGAGTCTGGAGACTCAGAGAAGAGCCATTGTTCTAGTTCAAGTCTGAAGTCTGTCTACTGGCAAAATTCTTTTTTGCTTGGGAGCATTCAGTCTTTTGTTCTATTCAGGTCTTCAACTAATTGGGTGAGGCTCACCCACATAATAGAGAGCAATTTGTTTACTCAAGGTCCACATATTTAAATGTTAATGTCATCCAAAAATACCCTCACAGAAACTTCCAGAATGATGTTTGGCTAAATAGCTGTGTGCCTGGCCCAGACAAGTTGACACATAAAATTAAACATCACACTATATTTTACATGGATTGGCTTAATATGTAAAGCTATCAATCTCTTAAAATTTCTTTTCATTTATGGCATTTTTCTTGATAAATTGGCAAATATTTTAAAATTTATATAAAAATTACATTTTCATCAATAATGAATGAACTTTGAAAAAGCAAAGGAAATACTGGAGACTACTTCATCAGATAATAATGCAGAATACAAAGTGAAGGCTACTGAATTGCTAACAGACTAAGTGAACCATAGAATAATGTAGTTAGGACAGAAAGAGAAGCATGAGTATGTGATAGTCCCATTTATGCTAAAAATGGTATCACAATTCATTGGGACAATCAGTGAGAAAAATTCATACTGAGTGGATTATCAGGTAGTTGTATAACAATACATTCATTATTCAGACAAAACAAGGAGGTGAATATTTACCTCCTAGCATGTATTAATAAAAAAATCTGAATGCATTAAATATATCATGTTAAATTATAATATTATACATATAAAAATAAAATATAAGAGAATGTCTCTTTAACCTCAGAAAAGATACAAATATTTTAAATGAGACTTTGAAAAGTACAAATCATAAGGTATTAAAGGATAGATTTGATTACATCAAATTTGGCAGTTTATGTTTAAAAAAGGAAATTAGAGGTAATATTAACAAAGATATGAAGCCATAGGAGAAGATATTTGCAATGGCTAGATCAAGGATTAATACCTAGATATTCTATGCTATGGAAAGAATTTGTATTTCTTGCAAAAATGTTAGAATATCCAAAATAATGTACTAAGTATATGAGTTTCAGAGAGGGAAAATAAGAATAATAAGTTTCTGAAAAGATGTTCAGCTTTGCTATTACAGAGAATACAAATAAAATTCAGCAATGTAATATCACTTTACCTCTTTGAAACTGACAAATAGAATAGTATCAAGGTGTAGATGAAATGTGGAAGATGTGACCACCTATGCACTCCTGATGAAACAACACATTTGTACAGATATTCAGTGAAATTAAATGTACAACACAATTAAATATGCCAATAACCCATGATACTATAATTTAATCCCACTATTGGATATAGATCTCAAATATATGCCTAGCTTTGCAAATTTTCCTCCTAATATTCTCCGTTGTAGGATGGAGATGGGGACATCTAATTATCCTTTGTGAGGAATAAATAAAATGTGATAAATACATAAACCAAAACTCTGCAACTCTCACAATGAATGAAATGGATTTACAAATAGAAACTTGGATTTGAAAAAAAATCATAGAGTAATAAGAAAAAGAAAATGTGAATTATAGTATAAAACAATTTATGTAATTATAAAACTCAAATCAATACAATATATAGTTTGAAGATACACAGTATCTGTGTAAATTGAAGTGAGATGATAAATATTAAATGCATTTGACTGGGTGCCTACTGGTTGTGGGGTAATGAAAAAAAAGAAGATAAAGAAAAAAATGTAAGAAAATAAATCAAAAGGGATGTCAGCTATAGGTTGATTATCATATGGCATGAATTGTAAGAATGATTAATACATTCCGAGGCTCTGAAATTAAAAAAAGAAAACCCCAAATTCCATAATTCCACAAACTTACATTTTGGCATTCAAAATCAAATTGACATCTTTTTCATGTTGTAATGGAATCTGAATACATGTATCATATTGAAAATTCTATAATAGATCATGTGACAATTAGTGCTACTGACACAAACATTATTGAGTAATAATCTATTTTGAAGTGATAATTTTAAGGTTTAGATTGTGATTCAACGTCAGTTTGAGATAAGTAGTTCTTGTCCTGGGTGAATAAGTATTATTGTTGGAATTAGGCTGGTGATAAAAGCATATGAGATTGTTGTTTTACACAGGATGGATATATATTACTTTTGTAAATACTTGAGTTTATAATTGTAAATGTTATTATAATTGGAATTGTTAATATGAATAGCGTGACTAGTGTGAAGGAGGTAAATAAGTTTATTACTTTTATTTGGAGGGAAATTTTTCACTCCTCTCTCCAACCTTTTCCTACATCTTCCTTACAGGGAAAAGATGAAAGTCTGAGTCTTACTGCAGATCCCTAGTTGGGTCACATTCCTTAGAGGATTGTTGTGCTGAGTGTTATAAGAATACACATACATGATTAACTGTGACTCTCCCTCTACTTCTTCAGTAGATGGGGCTAAAAGTTTAAGAAGAAAAGACCCTGTTCCAAAGATGGGTCTTCAATACTGCTTTTTCCTTTTAATGTTTACATTGGTCTGATTAATTTGACATAGCTGCCTGACATTGGTAAGATTTTGGCTCAAGGGTAGAAGCAGCTGTGTACACTTTGAGTTTAACCAAATGATCCAGGCTAATTTACCAGAGAGCTCTGCATAGGGATTAAGGCACAAATGTAGTTAACAAAAGGTTCGCACTTATATATCATCTGTCATTGTACATACTCTAACTCAGAAACAGAACAGAAATGTGGTTATTGTTTGTGGAAATGTTCAAGTTTTACACTTTCTCCCATCATATTCCTTTCTATTAGAGCCTCAAACCTCACGATTACTTTACTTGTCACTCTCTTTATGTGTTACTTTGCACATTCACATCGACTCGTATTTGTATGTAAACGTAGATACAGTGTACTTTAGTATCTGCTTTTTTAAAAAAGATTTATTTAATTTTATTTTTGGCTGCATTAGGTCTTAGTGGCAGCACGTGGGATCTTCATTGAGGCATGCAGGATCTTTCCTTGCAGTGTGCGGGCTCTTCGTTGGGGCATGCAGGCTTCTCTCTAGTTATGGTGTGTGGGTTTTCTCTCTCTAGTTGTGGCACGTGGGCTCCAGAGTGCGTGGGTTCTGTAGTTTGTGGCACGGCAGGCTCTCTAGTTGAGGCGCGCAGGTCAGTAGTTTTGGTGCGCAGGTTTAGTTGCCCTGCGGCATGTGGGATCTTAGTTCCCTGACCAGGATCAAACCCACGTCCCCTGCACCATTAAGGCGGATTCTTTACCACTGGACTACGAGGGAGGTCCCTAGTTTCTGCTTTTTATAGTTAGGGATACCATTGAAAATCTTCTGGAAATATTCTAATACCAAAATTAATCATGTGAATTGTTCAAACAATTAAATGTTATGAAAATGCTTGCTATATTAAAGAACCCCCTTACAGCTGTCATAAACTTAGGAATCATTTTTTTTTTTCATGAGTGTGAGAGCATGTCATTATTGAACTGCAGGGATGTGATTGTGCTTTTGTAGTGTCCCCAGGGCCCTAGTGTTCTCTGATGAGTGGAGACAGGGGAAATAAGATCCACTGGAAATACTTCAAAGCTCTTACACTTTCTGGACATCCTTAAAGTTCATACAAAAGAAATCAGTTAGATCCTTGGTGACATATAGTTGGTAAAACAAATAAATGCACAAATTCACACAAACACACATTATATATACATGTATGTGTGTTACTGGGTCAATAATAAGGCAATAGGAGAATTCTGAATATTTTTGAATTATTAAATATAGCAAATATAAGTAAGTCTCACACTATCCCAACAGGGCATAGACCTTTTATCAAAAATTATGAAATAAAATAAAAAAGGCTCAGAATATTTAAGTGATTACTTTCTGAGCAGAAACAATGGCTTAGAAAAAAGTAGAATGGATATCCAATATCATTTAACTTGTCAAAATATTAATGTACATATTCATATAACAGGAAAAGGAAAAATTTCTGTTACATGTTTTAAAAATTCTCCCAAATTCTCAACCTCTTCAATGAGTATTCCATATATTTCCTGACCTTACCTGAAACTCAGGTCTTACCCTATAATCCTTTAAGTATACTCAATCATTCTACCCTACCTACATCAAACAGGGTCCAGACAGAGTTTTAATGTGTGTCCTGCTTTCTTTTGACTGACATTTCCAACTGTTTCATTTTCTCTGCTTTTAAAAAATATCCTTTTCTTTATGTCTTTGTACTGTCAACTACTCATGTTCTCTAATGTCAACTGTCAGGCTGACAGGTGCAACACCTGTTCACACAAGCCTTAGACATTTGGATTATAGTCTCCAGTTCCACCCCAATTTCTGTTTTTTAACTCTAGGTGGTGTAATGTTTACAATAAACAGCCAATACAAAGTCATGTCTTCTTATTCCTTGACATCCCTAATTTAAAACCACTTCTTATGGAAAAGGCAAAACTATGGAGGAAGTAAAAATAGTGATTTCTAAAGATTTAGGGGGAGGGAAGGATGAAAAAGTGGACCACAGAGGATTTTTAGGAGAGTGGAGAGTCTGTATGAGAGTATAAGGGTAGGGCTTCCCTGGTGTCGCAGTGGTTGAGAGTCGGCCTGCCGATGCAGGGAACGCGGGTTCGTGCCCCGGTCCGGGAAGATCCCACATGCCGTGGAGTGACTGGGCCCGTGAGCCATGGCCGCTGAGCCTGCGCGTCCGGAGCCTGTGCTCCGCAACGGGAGAGGCCACAACAGTGAGAGGCCCGCATACTGTAA
>NW_006775759.1:651239-658544 GCF_000442215.2 Lipotes vexillifer | reverse complement strand
AAAAAAAAAAAAAAAAAAAAAAAAAAAAAAAAGAGAGTATAAGGGTAGATAACGTCATTATACGTTTATCAAAAGATGGAATGTACAACACACAGAGTAAACCTTACTGTAAACCATGGACATTTGTTGATATTCATGTGGATGTTCGTTCATAAAGTGTAACAAATGTGCTGCAGGAGTGTGGGATATTGATGGTGAGGGAAGTTGTGTATGGGAGGGGGCTAGAAATAAGTGGGGACCCTCTGTATTTTGTGCTCAGCTTTGCTGTGAATATAATTGCCTCTAAAAATAGTCAATTAATTTAAAAATAAACCCCACAAATACTGCATAGACCTGTCCTCTGAGATTGAAACAATGTATTTTATAGCTGCTTGCTAGACACTGCATTGTATCTTATTCAGCATACCCATATATGAAACGATCATTTTCCCTCACAAATGCTCCCATTTACTTCACCTTTGTAAATGACAATATTCACTACTAAATTGCCCATACAAAAAAATAAATAAGTAAATAAGTAAAGGGCTGACATATACAAAGAAACAAAAGCCAAGGATTAATTCTGGCACTCTCTCTTTTAATCTCCACCCTCAGCCTATCAGAAAATCCTATTGACTTTCTTGGTAAATACTTCCTAAATCTCTCCATTTATATTCAAATTTGCTATCATATTGAAGTTTGGATCTTTATAATGACTTTCAGGAACTATTGCAACTGTATCTCAGCCCATTTCCCTGCTTTAAATCTTGCTCCATTCCAAACAATTCAATAGTCAAAATTTATGAAAGGGGACGCTATATCACATTACTGCTTAAAAATTATACATTGATCCTCATTGAACTTAAATTTGAAGTGAAGAATACTTAGCATTGTCCCTTTGTTTTTTCATAACCTATCCTCTGATAATGTCTCCAGTCTAATTTCTCTCCTCTATTCAAATCAAACAGGTCATCATTACTGAATTTCTGCCATAATTTTACTGGGCCATCTCATTTCTATTAGATCTTTTATCAAAGTATTATAATTTCCGCACTATTGTCCATGTCTTAGACAAGATTATGCTAAATAACATGCAATTCCAAAATCTCAGTGGCTTAAAACAACAATTATTTCTTTCCCATGCCATATGTCCATCTAGTGAGCTGCAACTGTTACATATATTCTTTAACTAGGACTCAGGTTGACAGAGTAGCCCCTCTGGAACACACCCCATTGACATTACAGAAAAGAGAACTCTGGAGTAAGTGCACCTGACAGTTAAGTGTTGGACCTGGAAGTGATACATGACACTTCAGCTCATACTCATTGCCTGTAGAGTATTGAACAATTGCACTAAACTCAGGGGCTAGGGATTTTATTGTTGTCAAATATCTGGCATATTTGATGAACATCATTAATGATTACCATGATAATGTTATTAATACTATGGTATTATAATACTCCAAGTGGATAATTCCCATTAATTCCTATGTCAAAGTTTTCATATTGAAGATCAAATACTAAAAATAATAAACTAGAAATAATTCCAAGAGGTAAACACTCAAAGAGGCAATAATAAGTACATTTAATTACCTTTAGCAGGGGTTTTGCAGGCTTGCAGTGCAGTCCTCCAACAAATTCAATATTAGGTAGTAAGCGTGAAGAAATTCAAAATCTCAGTGAGTTCGACTCAACCACATTTCAGCTTTCCCCATAATCTCACATAATGTGGTACTTTTTCCTGAATAAAAATAAAGAATGATAGAGGGAAAACAAACTGATATATGAGATGGGAAATGTTTTACCATCAAATTTTCTAAGAAAAATCTTTAAAGAACGAGTATTGGTCCCATGTAACTCTTGCCTTTTCCCTGCAAGAGTACACAATAGTGAGATTATGAAGAATCAAACAGAGATTTAAGTATGGAACAAAGTCAAAATCCTGCTGCTTTCTCTGTCAACAGACTCTTTCAGCTTGAACTAAGTCTGAGCCCTACTCCATGTTCAGAATCAGCACGTGCTCCGAGCAATGAGCAAGAAATTCAGCCAGTGATCCCAGCCTACTATGGTAGTCTCCTCCCCTTCTGGAATTCCAATTTATCTCATCCTCATTGCTCCAAAAGAATTTGATATCTTTAAAAATCAGCTTTTGTAATTGATCCCTCTTTTTTTTTTTCTGGTGTTTGGGAGTGTGCTGCCACAACTAACTATATCCTATCAGGAACTGAAATCTTTTAATAAATATTTAAAAGTGATTATCTCCTTTGCTATCCATAATTATAGTTCCTGTTTCACAAGATCTTGTCATCTTTGGTGAAGATATAGCACTTCATAATAATCTGGTGATGTATTAGTTGTTATTTTGACATATTTAGCTGACAAACACTACAAAAGGGGCACCTTTCAACTGAAGTGGCAACCAAGTGAATATTAACAGAATAAGAAATAAAATTAGTGATTCTGATTAAATTATTTTTCTTAATTTTAAACCAGAGCCTCCTTTCTGAATTCTATTCAATTACTGTGGTGTAAGGGACCTTACCCAGCATTTTGGTGTCCTTTTGAAATATGTACTCTATATCACTAATAGGAGGAAATCATTGCTATCTGGTTTCTCACCACATGGTTTTTTGAATAATCTCCTTGATGTTCTAAGCATGTTAAAGTTTGATTAGAAAATGTAAGCGATTTTGAACTGCCAGGAAGATCTATCTGCATGAGATCACAAGAAAATCTCATTAATTTAGGTTTTGATTCTGGTAATTCCAAAGGTATTCAAAATCCAGTTTCATACTCAGTGTGTATCCCATTTCACTGCCTTATTGGTGTCAGCCATGAGTATAATATTATTCTCTTTGTGAAATGTTTCACTCTCATACCCTTTCATAAAAGTTTTGTTGAGATATATTTTAAATACAATCAAGTCTTCCTTTTAAATAAATGACAGTGTAGATTTTGGTATATTTATAATATTGTGAAACAATCACCACTATTAAATTTTAGAAAATCATTAATCCCCAAAGAAATCCTATATCCATTTAGAACAGATACTAGATAAAAGGAAAAGGGAAGCAGTTATAAAACAAGAGATCACAACTCTAAAGGAAAATTTTAATTTTTCAGGAATAAACTAATTTTGTAGTAATGATGCATTATTAGAGATATTTCTGTCAAAAATAGTAACAAAGAAAACAATTTTAAAATTCACATGAAAAAGACCCCAAATAACCAAAGAAATCCTGAGAAAAAAGACCAACCTGCAGGCATCCCACTTTCTGATTTCAAGCAAGATTATAAAGCAATAGTAATCAAAACAATTTGGTACAGGCATAAAAACAGACACATGGACCAATGGAACAGAATCAAGAGCCCAGAAATAAACACATGCATATTTGACCAACTAACATTTCACAAAGGAACCAAAACAACTCAATGGAAAAGGAAAGTTTTAAATAATTTAAATTTAAATAGTTTAAATAATTCTTGCTGAAAAAAATGGATATTCATGTGCAAGGGAATGAAACTAGACTCCAGTCTTACTCCACAAAAATTAGCTGGAAATAGAATAAAGACGTCAATGTAAGACCTGAAACCAAAAAATTTCTAGAAGAAAACATGACAGAAAATTTTCTTGACAGAGGTCTTGACAATGATTTTTAAAATATGACATAAAAACAAATAAAACAAAATTAAAAATAAATAAGTGGGACTACTTCAAACTAAAATGACTATGCACAGCAAAAGAAATGATCAACAAAATGAGAATGCGACCTATGAAATAAGAGACATTATTCTCAAACCATATATCGGATACAGGGTTGCCATCAAAAATCTCTAAGGAATTCATACAATTCAGTACAAAAAATAATAATAATTCAATTAAAAATTGAGCAAAGGACCTGAATAGACATTTTTCCAAAGAAGATATTCAAATAGGTAGCAAATATATAAAAATGTGCTCACCATTGCTAATCATCAGGGAAATGCAAATTAAAACCACAGTGAGATATCACCTCACACCTATTAGCATGGCTATCATGAAAAGACAAATGCTGGTGAGGATAATAACAAATAACATAAATAATGAGACAAATAACAAATGCTGGTGAGGATGTGGAGAAAGGGGAGCCTTTGTGCACTGTTGGTGGAAATGTAATTTGTGTAAAACTACGGAAAACAGTTTGGAGGTTCCTCAAAAAATTAAAAATAAAACTACTATGACACTCCATGTTCACTGCAAGTTTGGAGCATTATACAGTAGCCAAAATATGGAAGCAGTCTGCATGTTTTTCAATGGGTGAATGGATAAAGAAAATATGATTATATATACCATGGAATATTATTGTCATGAGAAGAAAGGACAACCTGTCATTTGCCTTGACAGATGGAACTTGAGGAAATCATGGTAAGTGAATTAGGTCAGACAGAGAAAGACAAATCCTATTTGATATTACTTAAATGTGGAATATAAAAAGAAAACAAAACAAAAAAGAAAATGAACTCATAGAACCAGAGAACAGACTGGTGGTTGCCAGATGCCAGGGTTGGAAGATGGGCACAATAGGTAGGTGAAGGTGGTGAAAGGGTACGATATTGCAGTTATAAAATAAGTCAGTCCTGTGGCTGTGATGTACAGCATGGTGACTATAGTTAATAATACTGTATTGTATATATGAAATGTGCTAAGAGTGTAGATCTTAAAAGTTCTCATCTCAAAATAAAAAAAAACTACATTCAGTGATGAGTGTTAACAAGTTCTTGTGGTGTTCAATATGTACAAATATAAAACCATTATATTGTATACCTGTGATAAAAGGAAATGATTTTAAAGCAGGACAAGAAAAATTTAACATAAAATTTTCTCCGCCATTTGAGCCACTACCCCCCCCCTTTAGTGTACATTGTGTGTCTGCATTCTACATTAACTAGATCCCCTTAGAAGACACAAGAGTGCCTACTCAACCACCACCACCACCACAACAATAAAAACAATTTCCTCCTGGTGCCAGTAAGGTAGCTCCTTAGGAGATAAAATTCCTTCCTTAGTCCCTTAAGGGATCACGGTGACCCACTACTCGTCTTCTTGGCCTATGTTAACTGTCAGTATATTACTTTGATGTATAACACTTTGTCTCAAAAACTTGTACAACCGTGCTTTGACTTCTAATGGGGAGAACATTCCTCAGAGCTTTATGAAAAACTGTCTCCTGGATTATAATCCTCACGTTGTCTCGAATAAAATTTTCCAGTTTTTTGTAGATTGACTATTGATTAATTTTTGTAGATCCCTGAAATGAATGCAATGTTACATGTTAATTATATCTCAAAAAATCTAAATAATGTAAGTAGGGTAGGGCTTCCTCAAAGATAAATAGTGTCTTATGCAAAAATCATCCATGACACAATTAAATGAATGCTTTTCAAATAAAAAAATCAAAAGGAAAAACAAAGGGGGTAAACAGACTTGCTTAAACAGAGAAAAACTTTGTGCTCAGAGTCAAAGCTCACTAGTTGACCTCTAATGCAATTTAAAATAGAACAACAGCAACAAGAAAATAATAAGTTAAAAGTTTAGAAACATGGTCCTTTAGGGAAAAATCTTCCTTTTTTCGTTTTTGGAGAACAAGAGCAGATGAAACGAAGCTACATTTATTTATTTATTTTCTAGTTTCACGCTCACCACATGCCAAGCTCTGCAACCAACTAACCAAGCCCTGATAGAATGCAAACAGAAAGCCTGAGAAACAGCAGGTTAATCAGAAAGAAAACAGGCTGTGTACCAGAAGTAAACAAGAGAGTAGTCCAAGGTTACGGAAATTAAGCACAGTGACAGATTTGGGTTTTCCAGTTACTTCAAAAACACCTAGGGGCATTGGTCAGGATTTATGCATAAATATATAGAATATTCCTTCTTTGATATATTGTCAGTACTCAATCATATAAAACAAAATAAAAAAGAGAATAAAAGGCAAAAAAGAGAAAAAAAAAGAAAAAAGGGAAAAGAAAGAAAAAAATATTATTTTTTCATTCAATACAGTTAAGCAAGAGGAGCTTGGGTTCTCTCTTAAAAATACTTTTTTTGTAAGTTTTCATACAATCAGATAAATATTTACATTTTACATATGAAATAAGAATCATTATTACATGCACAGTTCTTTTACCTAAAACCTTGCCATAATACTTATCCCATTCCAGAAATATATCATATGAATATAACATTTCACTCATTGCATAGAAAAACCAATTCTTCAGCCTCTGTATAAAAGTCATGTTGTCTGTCAGTACTGATGTGATGTCAGGAACATATGAAGAAGGTATAAGATGCTCAGCACACAATCTCTCAATGACATTCCCATAAGAAAACCAAAAAGAATATATAAATGGGATATTGAGGAGTTCAGCCACTGATTCCCCACAAAAGCTTAAAGGGTCATCAATACAGATATCAAACTTAGCTGCCTGTAGCCTGTTGAGTAACTCCTTGTTTGTGATAACACTGTCACATACTCATTTGTCTGATGTTAATAAACTGCTGATCATTTTTGTTGGTTTTTCTTGCAAGTCCCACCATGAAAGTTTCGGCACGTCAAAAGAAATTGTATAGAGACCAGTATCAAACTCTTCCATGAAAGCTTCTTTAGTTACTGGAAGTTGGAGGATCTCCACCTTGAAGGGAATCTTGGTATGATCCAGCAGAAGGCTTGGTGAAGGTACCAAGATGGTTATCTCATGTGTGTGAAGGAGGAGTTCTTCCAGAATAACTTTTAAATTAATCCAGTGACTAAAATCCTCAGGCCATACAAGTACTTTCCCAGTCCTTCCAGAGTCAAAGAGACATAGATACAGCCTGAAAAGGACACAGAAGCCTTTCACAGTCTTCATGATTAACTCTTGCTCAAACTAAATCTTATCCATTTTATTTTATTTTATTTTATAGTAGGCTGGGTTGAACTTTGAATTGTGTACTTGTAAATCAACCATATGTCAATAAAAAATAAATTAATTAATTTAAAAGAAAATGATTAAAATGCAATGCAACTGCTGTGATGGAAAATAAAAAGTCGATGAAGTCAATCATATATTAAGGAAAAAAAAAAACAAGTGAGAATTTCCAAACTTCTTTTGGATGATATCAAAATAAAAAGGCTTAAAGTTAAAGAAAAATCCATAATAATTTCTTGGTAATGTTAAAAAAATCCATCATCATGTGATGCATATTCAATTAAAACTAGATTTTTTAGGGCCTCCCTGGTGGCGCAGTGGTTGAGAGTCCGCCTGCTGATGCAGGGGATACGGGTTCGTGCCCCGGTCCGGGAGGATCCCACC
>NW_006775759.1:567204-651213 GCF_000442215.2 Lipotes vexillifer | reverse complement strand
AAAAAAAAAAAAAAAAAAAAAAAAAAAAAACTAGATTTTTTGGAATTTTTCTCTGGTTTTCTTTGAATGTCCATTTGAAAAGAGTGGTCTCTCTAGTATTTCTCTTACTGATAATTATGTTAGAAATTCTATATAGGAAAGAGACAAACACTTGCTGCCAGAAAAATAAAATATGTCCAGTTTAAGAGCTGTTAAGGCAAGGAGAATTTAATATAAATATTCTGATGCTAAATAAAGTGCCAGTTTGGCTATATCACAACTGTCTTTAAGAAAAATATCTTTTTACTATTATTGTGGATATGAGTCAAGTTCTGATTCTAGGTGAGATTAATGTTATGTTGTGGAGAGATAACTTAGAATGGAGAAGGTAAATCATGAATAAGACATCTTGATTATCTTATGCTTCCTTCTAGTATATCCACTTCTCTTTTCTTTGCTTTCTTGTTCTAAGATTCTTCTTATAGTGTAAAATTCCCTTTTTTTTTTTTTCTTTTTTTGGCTTGGATCTTCACAACTGGAAGCCACTACTCCATGTAGAAATGGAAACAATAATATTTAGGATCATAACTTCATCTATAGTCCTTTTGCTTAAAACATTGATTTTCCTCAAGTTATTAATCAATAGGAATATAGGATGATAATAACATTATCATAAGAATAATTGACTAATAATAAAAGTGTAATTGCATAATTATTCAATTTCCTACTATAACTTTAAATTCTACCTCCAAATGATAAGTCAATCTATTTTCATTTGCAGTTTTCACTATCATCAATCTAACCCTATTCAGTTTCATATCTAATCTGGACTTACTGAAGTACCCTTCCAATATCACTGCTTCAACTTCTGCATGCCTGCAGCTTACTCTCCATAGAGAAACTTTTCTGATTTTCAAAAAAATTCTATTTCAGAAAATATCATACTTGAGCAAAACGGTTTAATAACTTTCTCTTGTATGTACATTAAAATCTATACTCTTTGAAATGGCCCACAAGACCCTGACTAGTTTTCTAATCTTATGTTGTTTCACTTTCCTCCTTCACTGATATCAGCTTCCTTTAAACTTTCCATGATAAGAATTCCTTTCCTGTAGTGACAGCATCAAGACTGTAGAAGGAGATCTCTACTGTCATCCACACAGAACATTGATATTGGCAGTCATCCAGGGATGAAGGTAAGTTTCTAGGAGTCCGGTGAAGAAGTTTTATCCCACCATTGGAGAAAATCATTCCAAGAACAGATTCATTGAAGAGGGTAAGAAAACAATTTCACTTTGCCTGTGTCATTCCTTCCACAGGGCATTATGGACCAGTTCCAGGAAAGTTCCTTGTAAGAACTTCTTCTGTAGGAGAACTGTAATTTCTCCTACAGTGGAAAGTGAAATCTTATGAGTACTTGGTTTCCCCATCAATAAGGGATGTCCACTTCTTTCTCACCTTTCCCAGATTACTGAGGTGATCTGCAAAGCTAAGGAGATAGGAGAGGCTGGGATCATCACCAGGCCTTAGAACTTATCAAAGCAAGGCTAGTAACCACTCTGTGGTTCTTCCTACTAAACAATTTCTGGACTCCATTAGGAAGCCTGCCCACCATCTTCTTGGGACAACTCATCAGCAGACTGCTCTGTGGGGCCACAGACTCCCCCAGTGCTTTGTGCTCCTTTACTAAACCCTGATGCTCATTCTCGCTGACCCACAGAGCTGTCTCCAGCTGTACACTGCCATGGAGAATAAGAGTAAGCAAGTGCAGAAACCTGACCCATATCTGTGGGACTGGGATAAGACTCACAAACTTGAACATTTCAGGACTCTACACTAGGGAAAACAAATTGGAGACCCTCAACACACAGCTTCCATTGTGGAATCAAAAGAAGGCATACGACATAAAGAAATCCCCCTAAAGAGGGAAAAAGCAATGTGGAACAGACATATCCATAAGAAAGGTCTAAGAAAGTCTCAGATTTTCTAGTCAGACTGAGAGGTGAAAGCATTTCTGTCCCAAAGACAGTCAGTAAAGATTGTGTGAGATAACTGACGCTTTATGTGCAAACACCAACACAAACCTTTAAGGAACATAAAAAATTAAGGAAACATGACATCACCAAAGGAACACAATAACTTTTCAACAACAAATTACAAAGAAATACAGATCTATGAATTCCCTGAGAAGAATTTTAAATAATTTTTAAAGGAAGCTAAGAGAGCTGTGAGAGAGCACAGACAATGAAATGCAGCTCAGTGAAATCAAGAATACAATAAATGAACAAAATGAAACATTCAACACAGACAGAAATCATAAAAAGAAATAGGAAAAATTACAGACCATATTTTTCTAAAAATAACACAACGAAAAGAAACAAACAACATACCCCAGAAATCCTGGAGCTAAAGAATCCAATGAATGGAATGAAAAATGGATACAGAGCCTCAAGAGCAGACTCAGTGAAGCAGAAAAAAGAATCTGTGAGCTCAAAGACAAGTCATTGGAAATTATCTAGTCAGAAGACAAAAAGGAAAAAAGACTAAAAAAGAGTGCTGGAAGCTTATGTGAAGAACAGGACAGCTTAAAGTTAAACAATACTTGCATTATTGGATTCTCAGCAGGAGAAGAGAGGGAAAAAGGTGCAGAAAGCTTAATTTAATAAATAATAGCTAAAACTTCTCAAGCTGGGGGAGGAATATGGACTTCCAGGTACATGAAACTCAGAGGTTCCCACACAGAATCACCAAAGAGAAGACTTAACCAAGACATATGATAATCAAATTCTCAATAGTGAAGAACAAAGAGCAAAGGGAGAAAAATACCAAACCAGCAAGAGAGAAAAAAACAACTCACTTCATACAAGGGAACTCCCCAGAGGGATATTATTAACTTTCTCAACAGAAACTTTGCAGACCAGGACAGATTTGGTTGGTATATTAATAGTTCCAAAAGAAAAAAACCTATGATCCTGAAATATTTTATGTGAAAATGATGTCCTTCAGAAATAAAGGAATGATACTTTCCCATACAAACAAAAGCTGAAAGGGTAGAAAACTCAGACCAATATCTCTGATGAATATAGATGTCAATTTTTTCAACAAGACATTAGCAAACCAAATTCAACAGCACAAAAAAGGGACCATACACTGTGATCAAATAAGATTTATCTCTGGGATTCAAGGATGGGTCAACATATATCAATCAGTATTATGATACACAATATTGACAGAATGAAAAATAAAAATCATATGAGCATATTATAGACACAAAAATTTTTTTAAAATATAACATCTTTTCATGATAAAAATGCTTAACAAGTTAGGAATAAAAAAACGTGACTCAACATGATAAAAGCAATCTATGCAAACCCACAGCTAACATCATACATGAGAGTGAAAGTGACAGCTTTTCCCCTGGGATTTCATCAGGAATAACACATGTGCTCTATTCAATACTGTACTAGAAGTCCTGGCTAGAGCAATCAGTCAAGACAAGGAAATAAAAGGCACCCAAATTGGAAAGAAAGAAGTAAAATTGCTTTTCTTTGCAGATGATATTATCTTATATATAGGAAATTATAAAGACTCTACCAAAAAGTTTTTAGAAGTGATCAGTGATTTCAGTGTATTTGCAGACTACAAGTCAACGTACAGAAATGGGTTGTGTTTCTATACACTAACAACAGAACATCTCAAAAAAGAACAAAGAAAACAACTCCATCCAAAATAGCATCAAAAAGAATAAATGTTTAGGAGTAAATTTACCTAGGATGTGAAAGTTCTGTACACCAAAAATTATAAGACTTATTTGAAATAAATGGAAGAAGACACAGAAAGTTGGAATGATTCCCATATTCATGGATGAGTAGAATTAATATTGTTAAAATATCCACACTATCCAAAGTCCTCTGTATTCAATGCAATTAATGTAAAAATTCCAAGGCATCTTCACAAAAATAAGAAAAACAATCCTAATATTTATATGGAGCCACAAAATAATTGCCAAAGTAATCCTGAGAAAGAAGGACAAAGCTAGAAGCCTCACACTTCCTGACTTCAAATTATGTTACAAAGCTATAGTAATCAAAACAGTATGACACTGGCATAAAATATGCATGTAGACCAATGGAACAGAATTGAGAGTTTAAAACAAAAAAAGCACTGGCTATAAGGATAACTCATATTTTATATGGGATCCAATAACACTAAATGGGGAAGTGATAGTTTCTTTTATAAATGGGGTTAGAAAACTGGATAACCACATACCAAATAATTAAACTGGACCCCTATCCTACATCACTCACAAAATTTAGCATGCAATTGATAAAGTCTTAAACATAACAAAACCTGAAAGCATTCACAGAAGAATACATAGGAGAAATGCTCTTTGACTTTGGTCTTGGCATTGATTTTTTTTTTTTTGATTGACACCAGAAGCACAGCAACCACAGCAAAAATAAACAAGTGGGACTATATCAAACTAATAAGTTCTACACAGGAAGAATAAAAATAAACAAAATAAAAGGCAACCTACAGAATGGGAGAAAATATTTGCAAATCATATATCTGATAAGGCATTAATATCCAAACTACATAAAGAACTCTATATTTAATAGTTAAAAAAATGTTTTAAAATGGGTAGACACATTGAATAATTTTCCCAAAGAATACATATTATAAATCACCAAGAGGTAAGTGAAGATGTGCTCAACATTTCTAACCATCACAGAAATGCAAACCAAAGCCACAATGATCTATCACCTCACATCTATTAGAATAGCTATTATCAAGTACAAGACACAAGAAGTATTTGTGACCATGTGGAGAAAAGAGAACTCTAGTGTACTATTTGGGGGAATGTAAATTAGTACAGCTACTATGGAAAACAGTATGGAGGTTTTGTGAAAAAAAAAAAATAGAGCTACACATATTTAACAATTCCCCTTCTGGGTAAATATCCAATGGAAATGGAAACAGGATCTTGCAGAGATATCTGCACTCATGTTCATTTTAGCATTAATAACTACAGCCAAGATATAGAAACAATCTAAGTGTCCATCAATAGATGAATGGGCAAACTGATGTGATATATGTTTACAATAGAAGATTAGTTAGCTATGAGAAAGAAGGAAATCTTTCCATCTGCCACAGCATAGGTGGACATTGTGGGCATAATGCTAAGTGAAATAAATTTGACAGAGAAAGACATACTGTATGATATCTCTTATAGCCAAACTTATAGAAACAGAGAATAGAATTGTGGTTTCTAGACAGTAGGGGTTAAAGTGAAGGGAGAGATGATGGAAAAAGTACACAAACATACAATTATAAGATGAATGAGTTCTGGGGACCTAATGTACTGTATGGTGATTATTGTTAATAATACTGTATTACACTTGAAAGTTGCTAAGTGAAAACATTTTCAATATTTTCACCACAAAAGCAAAGAATGGTAATTATGTGGTGTCTCAAAGATGTTATTTAATGCTAAGGCAGTAATTATTTCTAATATAAAAGCATTTCAAGTCACCTCAAAGTTATACTATGTTGTATGTTGATTATATCTCAATAAATGTTTGGATATCATTAAAATTTTCTTGTATTAATGATTCTCCTGAATTATATTTGTTATGAACCACAAAAGGGATAAATAACTTTGACCCACAGCCAATGAATTCATCCATTATCAGTATTACTCACTCAATGTTATTAGATGTTTTCTGGCTTGGATGTTAACCATTTGTACTTTAGTAGGAAAAAAGTAAAAGTGCTTATTTTGTTCTCTTAGTCTTAGGAAGTCTGGAAGAATAAGACAGTGTGCTTTCCCTTGGATTTGAGTTCAGTGAGTCACTAAATTTTTACATTACAAAAATTCCATTCTTGTTGCAAAGCTTCCTCTGGTTCTGCTTCAATTTGTTTATTCAAAGATTGTTCCAAGTCATTTAAATTTCTTAGTAATTAAGTCAGTTAAGGTATTGACTCCATTTTTGTCCATGATGGTATAACTGGAAGCAGACTAACCCTCTGCCACAAACAACTAGAGAACTGGACAAATTATATGTAACAACGATTTTCAGGTATTGAACAACAGGCATCACAGAAACTTGACAACTAAGAGAAGGGAAGCTAATGAGGTGAACCCTAAGATCACTATAACTTTCTGACTATAGCCACTTTTGAGATTACATTGCCAAAAACAGAATCAATAGCAGAAACTGGGGGTATCAATGAGTGAAGAAAAAGAAATGAGAGCTTGAGGAGAATTGACATCTGGGAAAGGAATTGAATAAATTGGAAATTCAAAATGATCCACACTGTTTTCTACTGAAAAATTAAGGTACTCAGATAAGAGTTTGTGTTGATGCTGAATTCAATTTTCACCTGTGGCCTTAAAATATCTTGATTTTTATACCACTTTTATACCTCTCAGTCTTAGGAACCAATAAAATTGCTAAAATTCTAGGTCAATGAAATGTGACCTTTTTGCAGAGTCCATGTAGATAATAAGATAAAATCATTTCCAGTATTATCTAACTATTTCTGTCAGGGTAAATAGCCAGTGTGAAAGGGATCCAATTTAGGAAATTGGCCTCAGTGTCCAGTTGGTCTACTCTAGCAATGATGTCCTATCAGGAACTCAATGTTTACTTCTTTTCCAAGAAGATATGATCCTTTTGACACTCAGGGAGTAGTTACATGAGCCTCAGTAAATAGGATCCCATACACTGGGGCCCATGCATAGCTTTACTCTCTGTCACCATAGTCACTTTGTTAATTTGTTCTAGGAGCCAGAACTGGGGTGGATGATGATAAAAGCTCTCTGATGTGACCTGGCTGGGTAATTTTGCCTACTTAATTGCTTAATGCCAATTCTATGATGGTTGGTCTCTGGTGAGAAATAACATGATGTCCCATGGTTGAGTGTTCCATATTTAACAGGGTCCCATAACATGTCAGGAGTTGTTTTTCCAAAAACACATAATTCTTCAGTCCAAATGACTTTATATTGCTGTGTTGTGATTCTTCTATTAAGCTTGGCAGAGATTCCATACAGTGTCTTCTCTCACTGCTGATGTATTTAATCCTATAAGGTCTACCTAATATTACAGACTATTACAGGCTGGACCTACTGCAGAATTCTCTCCTGCTCTGGGTCCATTCAAAACTGACAGTCTTTTGGGTTATCTGGCCTACGAGTCATAGAATGGAAAAATATGTTTCCCCTAATTCCTGAAAAGGCCTACAATATCTATTATTTTTCTTTGCAGAAAAAAGGCAAAATGCAAAATCTATCCTCTTTTGGAAATGATAACCTTAAATATCCCTGATCACTGGATCTAATTTTACTGATGTGGAAGATCACAGTTGAATATTCATAGGGTTTTTCTCCCACTTTCTAAAGCTCATGAGTCTTACACAGTTGCCCAACATACTAACCACTTTTTGCTCATCTTTCTGATTTGCATAGTGTTGTCAACATAGCTGGTTGGTACAATTTTCTGAAGGATATCCAGAAAATTCATATCTCATTGGCCTATATTATGAGGGAAGAGAAGAAAGTTTATTTTATATAGTCTTCAGGCAAAATTGTATATACATGTATACTATTGTCTTTTCCAAGTGAATGAGAACTGTATCTGATCTTCTTTCAGATAGGGATGGCAGAGAGCACAGTTACCAGAGCAGTGACCTCATCCCATGTACCTGAAGATGTATTAATATGCTTTAGCAGAGATATCACTTCAGACACAGAGTCTGAGAGTAGAATGAATTCTTGTATGAGTTTGCAGGATCCACTACCATTTTCCAGGATCTTTTGGTTTTGAGGGGCCCAGATAGGATGGAGCTCATCATCCTGCATTCTTTAACTCTTTAAGATCTTTAATTTTCACCATACACAGAAGTGTGATCCTGTCTTCTGTTTGTGTTTTTGGGGTCAAATGGTGGTGAGAGTAAATTGTTTCAAGTCTGTAGTGGGTTGACTAGTGGAAACCCCAAAATATGTCCAAGTTGTAACTCCCAGAATCTATAAAATTAACCTTAAATGGAGATAGCGGTCTTTGAAATGTACGGGCATACCTCATTTTATTGTGCTTTTCTTTATTGTACTTCACAAATATCAGCTTTTTAACAATTGAATGTTTGTGGCAACCATGAGTCAATCAAGTCAATCAATGCCGTATTTCCAACAGCATTTTCTCACTACATACCTCTGTGTCACATCTGGGTAATTCCTGTAATATTTCAAACTTTTTCATTATTATTATATTTGTTGTGGTGATCTGTGATCAGTGATCTTTGATATTACTATTGTAATTTTAGGGGGTGCCACAGAACCTCACCCATACAAAATGATGAACTTAATCAATAAATACATGTGTTCTAACTGCTCCATCAACTGGCTATTCACCTGTCACTCTCCCGCTCTTCAGATCTCCCTATTCCCTTAGACACAACAGTATTGAAATTAGGCCATTAAAAACCCTGAAATGGTCTCTGTGTTTTCAACTGAAAGAGAGTTGAATATCTCTCCTTTAAATCAAAGGTAAAAATAATAAAGCTTAAGGAGAAAGGCATATTGAAAGCTAAGATAGACCATAATCTAGGCTTCTTGCACCAAAGAATATTTTTTTGCAAAGGAAATGTTCTTGAAGGAAATTAAAAATGCTACTCCAGTGAACACACAAATGACAAAGTGAAACAGACTTATTGCTGAAATGGAGAAAGATTTCATGGTCTAGTTAGAAGATTAAACCAGCCACAACATTCCCTTAAACCAAAGCCTAAACCAGAGCAAGGTCCTAACTCCTTTCAATTCTAAGAAGGCTGCAAGATGTGAGGAAGCTGCCTAAGAAAAATTGGAACTAGCAGAGTTTGGATCATAAGGTTTAAGGAAAGAAGCCATCTTCAAAACATAAAAGTGCAAGGTAAAGCAACAAGTGCTGATGTAGAATCTGTAGTAAGTTATCCAGAAGATCTAGCTAAGATAATTCATGAAGGTGGCTACAGGCAGAAGATTTTCAATGTAGATGAAACAGCCTTATATTGAAAGAAAATGCCAGTTAGGACATTCATAGCTAATGAGGAGAAATCAATATCTGGCTTCAAATTTTCAGAGAACAGGCTGACTCTCTTGTTATGGGCCAAGCAGCTGGTGATTTGAAGTTGAAGCCAAAGTTCATTTGCTATTTTGAAAATTCTAGGCCCTTAAGAATTATGCTAAATCTACTCTGCCTGTGTTCTATAAATTGAACAACAAGGCCTCGATGACAGCATATCTCTTTACAATGTATATTTACAGCTAAATATTTTCAGCCCAGCTTTGAGACCTACTGTCAGAGAAAAGAACCTTTCAAAATATTACTGCTCACTGACAAGGCACCTGATCATCCAAGAGCTCTCATGGAGATGTACAATGAGACTAATATTGTTTTCATACCTTCTAACACAACGTCCATCATGCATCGCATGGATCAAAGACTAACTAAAACTTTCAAGTCTTATTATTTAAGAAATACATTTTGTTAGGCTATAGCTGTCATGGATAGTGATTTCTATGATGGATCTGGTCAAAGTGAATTGAAAACCTTCTGAAAAAAACTCACCATTTTAGAGACCATTAAGAACATTTGTGATTTATGGGAAAAGGTCAAAATATCAACATTAACAGAAGTTTCAAAGAAATTGATTCCAGCTCTAATGGATGATTTTTAAGGAGTTCAAGACTTCAATGGAGGAAGGAACTGCACATGTGAAAATAGCAAGAGGACTCAAATTAGAAGTGGAGCCTAGGCAAAAAATATACAAATCAATTTTCACTGCAAAGTAAAGGAGCTGTTACAGTGGAGGATTACTGGACTGAATGTCAATATTATGACATAGTATGAGTCTGTTTCGTGTTTGGTAATTGCAATCATTGTCGCTTTTGTTGTGGTCATCCATTTACAATGCTTGGTGTCAGTCTATCTTTTGTAAAAATAAAATACATTGTGTGTGTGTGTGTGTGTGTGTGTGTGTGTGAAAATAAATAAATAAAAAAAAGTAATAGAACCTAAGATTTAGAAATAAATAAAAAAATAATTTATTTTAATGTTTAAAAAAAGAAAAGAAGTGGAGCCTAGGGACTTCCCTGGTGGTCCAGTGGTAAAGAATCCGCCTTCCAATGCAGGGGACATGGGTTCAATTCTTGGTCGGGGAACTAAGATCCCACATGCCACGGGGCAATTAAGTCTGTGCGCCACAACTACTGAGCTTGCGCACCTCAATGAGAGAGCCTGTGTGGCGCAAACTACAGAGCCCATGCACTCTGGAGCCCACACCACAACTAGAGAAAAGAAAATCCCCCCTCCATAACTAGAGAGAAGCCCACGTGCTACAACTAAGACCTGAAGCAGCCAAAAAAAAAAAAAAAAAAAAAGAAGTGGAGCCTAAAGATGTGACTGAATTGCTGCAATCTCATGATAGAACTAATGGGTGAGGAGTTACTTCTTATGGATTAGTAAAGAAAGTGACTTCTTGAGATGGGAAGTAGTGCTGGTGCAGAGGCTATGAAGATTGTTGAAATGAAAACAAATGATTTAGAATATTGCATAAACTTATTGATAAAGGGGCAGCAAGGTTTGAGAGGATTGACTCCAATTTTGAATGAAGTTCTATTGAGCACAAAATGTATTCAAATAGCATTTTATGTTACAGAGAAACAAAAGAAAGAGTCAATTGATGTGCAAACTTCACTGCTGTCTTATTTTAAGAAATTGCCACAGCCAGCCTTGTCTTAAGCAACCACCACCCTGATTCATTAACAGTCATCAAAAAAGCAAGACCTCCACCAGCAAAAAGATTATGACACATTGAAGGTTCAGATGATGATTAACATTGATTAGCAATAAAATCTTTTTTAATTAAGGAAGGTACATTTTTTTACACATAATAGATTACATTACAGTGCAAACATAACTTTTACATCTACTGAGAAACAAATAAATTTGTGATTCACTTCACTGTGATTTCTGCTTTATTGTAGTGGTCTGGAATCCAACCTGCTATACCTCTGATGTATGCCTGTAATTAAGTTAAAGATATCGAGATAAGTTCATACTGGATTTAGGATGGGCTCTAAATCCAATGACAGATATTCTTATGACAAGAAGGATGGAAAGGGTTTATAGACACACAAAGGAAAAGGTGATGTGAAGAGAGGGACAGCAGTTTGAGAGAAACCACAGCCAAGGAACAGCATGCATTGTCAGAAGCCAACAGAATCTTGTAGCGAGCCATGGAATGGATTTTTCAAGAAATCTCAAAAAGTAATGGATCATAACAACACCTTGATTTCGGACTTCTGGCTTCCAGAACTGTGAAAGAATAAATTTCAGTTGTTATAAACTACCAAGTTTGTGGTAATTTGTTATAGCAGCCCTAGGAATCTAATACAGAGTGCTTCTACCAGACCTTTCCCACTATTACAACTTTTATCCCACATGTCAAGGATACAGTTTGGATTTGTGCCACTGACAAAGTATTTTTATCCAATTATATATTTGAGGGACTGAAAAAATCATCAGTTGCCCCAGAATGCTGTCGTCCTCTTGGGAAAGAATTGAAGAAATTATTAGCATGTACACTTACTGTGATGCTACAGCGTTCTTCCTCTAAAGGACTTAGTCTCTTCATTAGTCAATGGATCAGATCTAAAAACTCTCAGGTCTAAAAGCTTGGCAAGTGATTATGATTTGAGTGAAGGCGATGGTCCTCATCCTTCTGATACTGATCCTCGAACTCTTCTGGTAGTATAGACAGGACAATGCCCTTTTTGGTGGCCTGTTTATCTCTATCACCATACTGATAGCTTTTCATGAGTTAAGACTGCCTGGCTGCCACTCTAACCTCACTGTTCACTGTGATCATTGTGACTGTCTGACTTCTGATGATTGAGTACCATCACCTAGTCTCTCTTATTTTTGGATTTGATTACAATTAACATCATTGAGCTCAGCTTTGTTACTGACAACCACCTGGCCCTCAGAATATGGCCACACTGAACAATTTATAACTTCAGTAAACAATCATGTGGTAGATTTTCCAGACTTACAAGCATATAAATCTTAATATATCCTCTATTCTAAGCCTTTGGATTCCTTCTTTCACTGTTTATCATGGCACTCCAGCATATCAGTTTTACTTCCTATGGGCCATCACTTTTTCCAAGTTTCTACAGGCATCTTAGTACTCTGTTACCACCATCTCCTAGAGTCTGAACCCAGGTATTAAATCCTATGTCCTGAGAGTGCTCCAAAATTTTAAGTGATGCTTCCTTATACAACTTTATGTTTTACTTTCCTTAATCCTATTCTTCAGCATACAGTTCCATATATAATCCCTCAGTTCCTGCTGGTAAATATTGGATAGGTCCTCCAGTTCTTTTGAGTTATACTATGTTTCCTCCCTTGGTTGATCCTTCTTATACCTGGCTTTATACAGTGTGACTTAACCCTAGTCATTGGCCTGTGGCCAAGAGGGGAGATAAGAGCAGATACTGAGAGGGACATAACATGTTCTGTAGGGTAGAGGACCCTATATCATCCTCAAACAATGGAGAAGTGCTACCCCTTCACAGAGAGGAGTGGGCTCAGGGAAATCTAGGAATTCAAGATTTTCACATACATTAACTATTTCTCTGATGTCTTGGCCTTCTTTTCTTTCTCAACCAGGGTCCTGCTCTTCAAAAAAGTTCAAACTACGTTGGGAATTTAAGTAGAAATGGAAACGTTTTATTTTAAAATAAAATTGATTTTTTTTTTTTTTTTTTTTTTTTTTTTTTTTTGCCTTCTGCAAGAGATGAGAATTGCTTTATATTCTGACAAGGAGGCTCCTCTGGCTTTCTCACTTAGTCTTAATACGATGGTCTAAAGTTCTCATTCTATCATATTTTCCAAAGCACTAATTCTGCAGAAACAAACATGTACCTACGTTTTCCTCATAATTTCTGCTTTTTCCATATTTATCAAATACATGATATATTACAAACACTGCTACTTTCTATTGAGTTTTAAAACGGGTCATGAGGCAGGACCAAATTCAAGGCTGGAGAAGTAGCTTCACCTCTTGACGGGAGGAGTTACAAAGAAAACGTAACCATTTATATTAAACTGCAGTAAGAAACTTCATTAAATATAAATAAAGTCCTGAGGAAGTACATCTTTCAAACATGGTTTTAGTAAAAAATCTACTTTAAACATAAGAAAGTATGACTACTTTATGTAAACTTTATGTTTGTTTGCCTTACAAATCAAACATTTCTAAGGGCTCACACCTGATGTTCCTGCAGCTTTCAGAATGATATCTCTTCTCCAGATCAAATTTTTCTATTATTTTATTTGTGCTATTTCTCTTTTAGGAAGGAAAATTGCTTAGTTATGGATGAGTTGTCTCTGGGCATTGTCTGTTATTACTCCTTCCTTCTCAATGGATTAAAATTCATTTGCTAAGGAAAACTAAAACTTTGGGGATTAACATTAGAATTATTATTATGTATCTATTTTCTGATTCTACGATTACTGCCAATAGGCTTTTACAACCAAGTCAGTTCTCCAGCCTAACTTTCCAGATTTTTTATGTCATTCCTTGAACAGACACCCATCACAGCATTGTTGATTTAGTCTATGGATAGAAGTTGACAAAGGAGATATTTTGACCAAGCTATAATATATAAAAGTGCCTCGTATTAGAGCAGAGTTCGACTGCCGCTGGCTCTTTGCCCCCTGCTTGCTTAGTAATATTTTTCAGTTTTTCCAATACTTATATTTTTTCTTGAAACCAGAGACACAAATTTAGATATGGGAAAACATTTGATAGATTAAATCATGCTATACTTCTTCATGGACTTGTTATTTCCAGGCAGTTATCAAGCAACTTTTTATTTATATTAAATTGCAATAATCAATACATTTCAGGAAGTTCCAGTTTACCTAGAAAGAAATATATAAATGACATGGAGATGGAGGTGAAAGACATCATTTCATTTAGTGTATCTCATTCATCACTCACCTTACTGATCATGGATTAACCAGGAATTTAGTCCTGCAATAATCTTTATTCTATAAAATATACATAGGAGGATGAGTCTTTTCGCTATGGAAGGGAAGACTTGATTCCTGGTGAGATCTGTATCATTAGGGAGGGCTCTTAAGCCACTGGAGTTTCTTTGCTTGCCTTTCTTTACACCCCAAAAGGAAATTCACCTTCCCATGTGTAACCTATTTATTCTCTGGTGGCTGACTAGGTGCAACTGGGGACCAAATTGAGACACATGTGAGTGACGCAAATTCTTTATGTTGCACTTCCATGCTTAGCATGGAAGAAATTATAATCTTTAGAAATCAATTTCTCATTTAACCATTTATATTGACCTTGGGGCATTTCTTCATTCTCAGTGAGCATGATGAAATAGCAGTTTTATATCAATAAAGGAAGAAAGGTCTAATTTGTTCCAAACTCTCCATGAGTTTTAGGATCATCACTATCACTACCTGCATGATGAGATTTTATGTCTAGGAGTCCTGGAAAGGAGACAGGATCTAAAATGAAGCATGTTAACCAGGGCAAATGATCTAAGATGTGGGGAGATTTCCCTCTGTAGAAGAATCATGATTTTACCACCTGACAAAGGCTTTAAGGGTGAAAAACAGGTGCCTGCATTTCATGGTGTCATGTTGACTTCTGATATCATATAGGAGTGGTTTACATCTGAAGACATAAAAAGGTCATCTCTGTGGAAAATTAATGGAGGAATTGAGAGTGAGACATTAGAGTCAGAATCTAGAACCATGGTAGAATTGGAGTGGGATTCATAAGCAAAGAACCTGAAGAGGAAATGAAATTGAGAAGCCAAGGGTGTGTAGTGATTCAATGTGCATTGCGGAACTGATGGTTCCTTGTTCCATAGGCAGCAGACTCTTTTAAGTCCCAACTGTATTGCCGTTTAAAATATCACCGTTGATATTCCCGTAAATTTGGGGAGTATTGTAGATATGAGGCTGTAGGTTAATCATTATTTTTGGTAAAATATGTAGAAAATTACAGTAACAAACACTTCCCTCATGAGAAAAGGGAAGCAAGTTTGACAATCAAGACATACAACCATATGAATCACTTTTTATTTATAACAGATATAGCTTCACTTTGTGTTCACACATATATGCATGTGCACATGTACAAAATACCTTCATACACCTATTATCATTTTCAAATAAGTCATGACACAGAAGATATTTGAGCAGGATTTCCTAACATAGCCAAATATAGATTATATGTAGTTTACAAGTAGAGTATTTTAAATCATATTATTTTAACTGACTAGGAAAGTCAGAGGTCATCAAACTCCAGAAAAAAGTCTTCTTATTGAAACTTAAACTGGAAAAATATAGCATATTAGAAAGGTTTAACCTCTGCATACCTAAAATTATTACCAGATTGTTATTTAGTTAATATAATGATGCATAGATGATATAAATAGGTAAATATTTGTGTTTAAGAAAAGTTTTGGTCTCTAAAAATAGAATATATTCATTTATTTGTAGGAGTAGTTTTTTTGAATAAACAGAAATTGCTAACAAGGTATCCAAATCTTGAGTTTAAACTCCTTTATATTAAATCATTTTATAAGAATGAAAAAGTGAAGAGATATCTTGACATTAAGATTAAACTATGATTTTAAAGATTATTTTAGGAAAGGACATTATCTTATTGCCAGAATAAATGATTTAGAAGTATGGTAAGTTATTGTTTTGATTACATGAATTAGATCTTAAAACAAACAGCATTAGTGCTTACATTTTTTAAACTTTATACCTTAAAGTATAATAATTATTTAATTGTTTCAAATCTCATAAAATTAAGAAAATACACTTTTTCTGCTACATTTCTTTATAGTTAATTTGCCATTTAAGAATAAATTTATATTTATGTTGTACTTATTTGTGCCACTATTACTGTTTTAAAAAAACAGATAAATGCCCAAATAATTTTCATTTGTCCTAAGATAATTTTATATTATTTTCTAAAATAATTTTATACTTGATAGACTTATGCTTGTTCTATGATAGTAACTTTCAATCTATTTTGCTTGGGTTATAAATATCAAAGTCCATAGTAAATTATTACTGAACTTGGTTGATATGTATTGTATTGAATAATTTTTTGACCTCATGGGCAAATTATTGGCAAGCATACTGAAGGTAGACTTTTTGGAAATGAAAGAAAGAGACTTTTTTTTTTAAATGGAGAATTTGGCAGAATTTCAAAGTAAAATCACTGTCAGAACTCCCCCAAATTGACCCTGTATGGATAGAGAAGAAGGAGAGGGAATACTCTTTTTTTTGAGACACCTTTCTATTAAAATTCAACATGTTGTCTTCATGTTTACTGCAGATTTCAGGCTGACACTAGTTAATAAGAAGTCTAAGTACTTGTGCTTGGTATAGTGATCACAACACAGTTTGTGAGAAGACCAGGGGAAGTTATGGAGTAAAAGAAAAGGAAGAAATGAGAAAACTCACCGAGTTTCTGATTATATGTAGAAATCATCCTCATAGCAGATACTATTTCAGAGAAATGCATTTTTCCCCCAGAGAATCTGCAGTGTAGTCTAAGAAGTTTGCTTATTTCCAAATGTGTTTATTGTAAGTAAAATTAATGTAGGAAAGAATTTTTTTAAAAAAATGTTACTTTCAAAAAGTGGGTATTAAATTCCAATCATTTACTTTTGCTCCATCATACTATTAACCATGCTAACATATGATAATTAGCTAGTTTTCTGAAGCCACGAAGTGTTACAACACAAATGAAGTACTATCATTATTAATATCCAAATGAAAGACAATCTTCAAATCAAAGACAAATATAGTGTTTTGTATTCTAAGAGAGACAAAGTCCAGTGTGTCATATGAAAGGAAAGTGATGGTGTAAAATGTGCTTAATAGCAGAGTAGAAACCCTAACAGTCTCCTGACCTTCCTGATTGGAAGGGAAACTCTGACTAGAAAGAGTATGCTCTACACTACTTCTTGTCTAGTTCCTTTAGATAATATGTAATAATTCTTATATGCTGGACCCAAAATGATGTTAGATATTTAGGAAATATTCAATATGATCATTACTGAAAATAGTTAATCATTATGTTCCTAAGGCCTCAAACAGCATCTCAATTTGTTGAGCTGAAAGCAATGAATGAAGTAAAGCACTAAGTCTTTAATGGTAGCAACTTCCATGTGTTTATTTGTTTATCCTCTCTTTTTAAAGAATAGATTATTTTAAACCTTAATTCTAAATCATGTGGCACATTTGGGGGTGAGTCTTTGATCTTTGACTTGATAAGCTGAGGAATGGATAAGAACCCAGAAGAGTAGGAGAGGAATCTGTTCAAATCAGTGGCTGGATTAATTCAGATGGACCTTATCAAGGTTTCCAGCCCCTGTTAAAAAAACAACAAAAAAAACACTACTCTTTCTTTTTCTTCTTTGCAGTTTTACCAAACTTCCAGTAACAAAACAGGTAACATTTAGTGACCAGGAATATAAAAGTTGCCACGTATGCTAGCAGGAACCCAATCACATCTAAAGAATTGTACTGGTACCAGGTGAGGTTGTGGATGGCTGGCCGAAGGTGTTTGGCTCCTTTGTGGCGCATGATAAACTCAATCCAGAAGACTGCTCGGTCCAGGGGCTTCATAGGCTGATCATGGTGAATTCTTGATAACTTCATAGCATTCTCTTTATAGCTAAGGGTTAAATAAATATGTAGATACTCACTTGAAAAATTTGTTAAGGACATGAAATACCTAAAAGTTTTATATATTATCAAAGGTATATTACATAATTATTAATACATTATTTCATAAATATATCACTAAGGGCACAGAATGCACATGAAAGTTTGTTTCCTCTTGAGATATTTCTAGATAAGGTGTTCTATCAGCTGGAATTCATTGGATGTTTCATAGTCTTAGTAATGATTGGAGGTAGGGGAGAAAATAATTTCTAATTGGAAGTAGGATTTTAAAAGTTCAGAAATAGGAATGTAGAATAGGTAGGTTGAGAATATAGAATTTGATCTCATTTGCTGAGTGTGGTATTGGGAACATGATAGTGACAGGAAGCAGCATTGAGGGATAGGTCTATGAGAAAGGAACCCCTTTCCCTTCCCCCCCAACCTTCCCCAGGTTCTATCTGGAGTGTTAGTGTTAACAAGAAGCTAGTCTTCAACAGTAGCAAGAAAGATTTCAGTCTGTGATCTTCATGGCCCTGATATTTCAATTGAAAACAAAAAGCTTAATATGACCCTATGGGCAAGAAGTAGGGCCTGAGATTGAGTAGATGCTGGAAACTTTGCTTCAAGCAACAGAGGGATGCAAATGCAGTGGTGAGAGGGGAAAATGGCAATAACTAGAACACTAACCCTTCTAATTTTAGTCAAGGAACAGAAGACCAGTCCCTGGTTTTGGTTTAAGTTTTTGAATGGCTGACTTAGAAAAAGGATTTCCTTGGGTTTGTGAAGGGCATGAAGAAGGGAGGTTATTCTTCCACACTGAAGTGCAGTCACCATTGATGGAGAATACAGAACATTAAATTATAGAAAATAGTGGAACAGCATGTAGACATTTCGGAGGAAGATAATTGTGGCTAAAATATATATATATATATATATATATATATATATATATATACACAAAGTCCTGTTGCTCTTTGGTTAAAAAAAAACACTACAGGCTTTTATTAATACACAAGAATTTAAGGAGTAAATACCTCTGGATATATCTCAGGAAAACAAGGAGACAACAACAACAAAAGCTCCAAGACACAGAAATAAAATATTTGTCAGATAAAAAAATAATAAAAACAAAATCATTCAGGAATAGAAATACTGTAATAAAACACGAATTACATCAAGTCCATATAAACACCAAACTAATGCTAAACAATGTTGGAAATGTGGTCATGGACAAGATGTGTGTGTTGTAAGCTTTGATAATGTTGTAATGATAATACACCTAACAGAAATTAACATGTGATGTTTAAGAGACATGGACTGGAAGTTGAGAATTGACAAGTAAAAGTCATTCTATACTGACCAAAATTGGAAACATTTACAAAATAATTATTCTAATCTCTAATGTCAAAATTTGTTCATAGATTTATATGAAGTTTTTAGTAATAATTTATCTGATATTAAAGAAATATTTATCCAAAGCCTGGTAATACTTTTAATTTTAATGTTTTTTCCTCACAGAATATATTTATTTGATTTTTATGAGAAAGAATAACATAATAAATACAATAATTCATCATTAGGAATTTATTTATCTATGATTATAGCTAACCTTCATGTTGTACAAAGTTCCCCACAATTTATTCACTGAAGTAAGTTTCAATTTACTGAAAGTTTTAAATTTTGTATAACATCTCTTCATTCCTCCAAATCCTAGCTCCTGGTAACCACCACTCTAGTATCTGTTTCTGTGCATTTCACCTTTTATATACAAATATAAGTGCTATCATACAGTATTTTTCCTTCTCTGACTTATTTCATTTAGCATGATGCCATATTATCACAAATGGAAAGATTTCCTATTTTCTCTTTGCTGAATAATATTCCTTTATATACATATACCACATATTCTCTATCCTTTCATCCACTGACAGAAACTTAGGTTGTTTTCATATTTGGCTATTGTGAACAATGCTGCAATGAACATGGGAGTGAAGATATCTCTCCCATATTCTGTTTTTTTTCCCTTTAGATACATACCCAGAAGTAGGATTACTGGAGAGTGTAGTAGTTCTATTTATAATCCTTTGAGGAGCCTCCATACTTCTTTTTTATAGTCACTGCACCATTTGCATTCCCACCAAGAGTGCACTAGAGTTTCCCTTTCTTCATATCCTCACCAACAGTTGTTATAACTTGTCTTTAATTTTTTTTTAAATAGATCTTTACTGGAGTATAATTGCTTCACAATACTGTGTTAGTTTCTGTTGTACAACAAATTGAATCAGCCATATGCATACATATAACCCCATATCCCCTCCCTCTTGAGCCTCTCTCCCAACCTCCCTATCCCACCCCTCTAGGTCATCGCAAAGCACCAAGCTGATCTCCCTGTGCTATGCTGCTGCTTCCTACTAGCTAATTATTTTACATTTCGTAGTGTATATATGTCGCTGCTACTCTAACTTCACCCCAGCTTCCCCCTCCCCCGCCGTGTCCTCAGGTTCATTCTCTATGTCTACATCTTTATTCCTGCCCTGCCACTAGGTTCATCAGTACCATTTTTTAAAAATTCCATATATATGCGTTAGCATACGGTATTTGTTTTTCTCTTTCTGACTTATTTCACTCTGTATGACTGTATGATTCTAGGTCCATAAACCTCACTACAAATAACTCAGTTTTGTTTCTTTTTATGGCTAATATTGCATTGTATATATGTGCAACAACTTCTTTGTCCATTCATCTGTCAATGGGAATTTAGGTTGCTTCCATGTCCTGGCTATTGTAAATAGGGCTGCAATGAACACTGTGGTACATGTCTATTTTTGAATTATGGTTTTCTCAGGGTATATGCCCAGGAGTGGGATTGCTGGGTCATATAATAGTTCTATTTCTAGTTTTTAAAGGCATCTCCATATTGTTCTCCACAGTGGTTGTACAATTTACATTCCCACCAACAGTGCAAGAGGGTTGTACAATTTACATTCCCACCAACAGTGCAAGAGGGTTCCCTTTTCACCACACCCTTTCCAGCATTCATTGTTTCTAGATTTTTTGATAATGGCTATTATGACCAGTGTGAGGTGATACCTCATTGTAGTTTTGATTTTCATTTCCCTAATAATTAGTGATGTTGAGCATCTTTTCATGTGTTTGTTGGCAATCTGTGTGTCTTCTTTGGTGAAATGTCTATTTAGGTCTTCCACGCATTTTTTAACTGGATTTTTTTTTTTTTTTGATATTGAGCTCCATGAGCTGTTTGTACATTTTGGAGATTAACCCTTTGTCCATTGCTTCATTTGCAAATATTTTCTCACATTCTGAAGGTTGTCCTTACGATCATACACCATGATCAAGTGGGATTTATCCCAAGGATGCAAGGATTCTTCAGTATATGCAAATCAATCAATGTGATACACCATATCAACAAATTAAGGAATAAAAACAATATGATCATCTCCATAGATGCAGAAAAAGCTTTTGTTCAATACCCATTTATGATAAAAACTCTCCAGAAAATGGGCATAGAGGGAACCTACTCAACATAATAAAGGCCATATATGACAAACCCACAGCAAACATCACACTCAATGGTGAAAAACTGAAAGCGTTTCCTCTAAGATCAGGAACAAGACAAGGATGTCCACTCTCGCCACTTTTATTCAGCATAGTTTTGGAGGTCCTAGCCACAGAAATCAGAGAAGAAAAAGACATAAGAGTAATACAAATTGGAAAAGAAGAAGCAAAACTGTCACTGTTTGCATATGACATGATACTGTATATAGAAAATCCTATAGATACCACCAGAAAACTACTAGAACTAATCAATGAATTTGGTAAGGTTGCAGGGTACAAAATTAATGCACATAAACCTCTGGCATTCCTATATTCTAACAACGGAAATTCAGAAAGAGAAATTTAGGAAACAATCCCATTTACCATTGCAACAAAAAAAATAAAAAACCTAGGAATAAATCTACCTAAGGAGGTGAAAGACTTGTACTCAGAAAACTATAAAACTCTGATGAAAGAAATCAAAGATGACATAAACAGATGGAGAAATATACCATGTTCTTGGATTGGAAGAATCAATTTGTGAAAATGACTATACTACCCAAAGCAATCTACAGATTCAATGCAATCCTTATCAAACTAATGGCATTCTTCACAGAATTAGAACAAAAATTTTTACAATTTGTATGGAAACACAAAAGACCCCGAATAGCCAAAGCAATCTTGAGAAATAAAAACGGAGCTGGAGGAATCAGGCTCCCAGACTTCCAACTATACTGCAAAGCTACAGTAATCAAGGCAGTATGGTACTGGCACAAAAACAGAAATATAGATCAATGGTACAGGATAGAAAACCCAGAGATAGACCCGGCAACATATGGTTACCTAATTTACGACAAAGGAGGCAAGAACATACAATGGAGAAAAGACAGTCTCTTCAATAAGTGGTGCTGGGAAAACTGGACAGCTACATGTAAAAGAATGAAATTAGAACACTACCTAACACCATACACAAAAATAAACTTCAAATGGATTAAAGACCAGACACCCAAATGTAAGACCAGACACTATAAAAGTCTTCGAGGAAAACATAGGAACTCCTTGACATAAACTGCAGCAAGATTTTTTTTGACCCACCTCCTAGAGTAATGAAAATAAAAACAAAAATAAACAAATGGGACCTAATGAAACTTAAAAGCTTTTGCACAGCAAAGGAAACAATAAACAAGATGAAAAGACAATATATCTTGTCTTTTGATGGTGGCCATTCTAACAGGTGTGAGATGATACCTTATTAAGGTTTGGATTTGCATTTTCTGATGCTTAGTGACCTCAAACTGCTTTTCATGTACATGTTAGCCATTTGTGTGTCTTCTTTGGACAAATATCTATTCAGTAATTCTGCTTTATAAGAGTTCTTTATATGTTTTGTATATTAACCTCTTATCAGATATGTACTTTGCAAGTTTTTCTTCCATTTTGCCAGTTGCCTTTCATTTTGTGGATCATTTATTTTGCTGTGCAGAAGTTTTTAAGTTTGATGTAGTCCCACTTGTTGATTTTTGCATTTGTTCCTTGTGTTGCTGGTGTCATACCTAAAATATTGTTGGCAAAACCCTTGTCAAGGAATTTTTCCCCTTTGTTTTCTTCTGTGAGTTTCATGGTTTCAGGTTATGTTTTAGTCTTTAATTCATTTCTAGTCAATGATTCTAAGTGATGGAACATAGAGTTCCAAATTTCATTCTCCTGCGTATGATTATCAATTTACCCCAGTACCATTTAATGAAGAGACAACAATTTTCCTATTGATTATTCTTGGTTCTTTTTCCAAATATTATTCAACTTTGTATATGAAGGTTTGTTTCAGTGCTCTCAATCCTGTCCTTTGGTCTATGTGTCTATTTTTATGCCAATACCATACTTTTAAATTTACTATAGCTTTCCAGTATAGTTTGAAGTAGAAAGTGGGATGCCTTCAGCTTCAATCTTCTTTCTTAGGACTTCTTTGGCTATTTGAGATATTTTGTGGCTTCATACAAATTTAGGATTGTTTTTTCTATTTCTGTGCCCCAAAAGGCTTTAGAAGCTGGTCACTCAGTTCCCTCTTACTTTCCTGGTGAGGAACTCTTTCTAGCTGGGAAGTTCTCTGTTGGTGCTGAGCAATGCTGGCCTGGGGATGGGATGATGCAGGCATAAATAAGCTGTCTTCACTGTTCTTGTGTGATTATTCTCAGAGATTTTTTGTTCCACATTGTTGCTAAAATTTCTTAAGTGAACTTTAGAGCTCTCCCAGAGATATTTTTGTTCATGGATAGTGTCTAATTGTTGATGTTTGTCAGGGGACAGGGAGGCTGGGGTCTTCTATGTCTCCATTTGGAGCTCTCAGTTTTACTTCATTGATTTTCTCTTGAAATATTTTTAATTAAAAAGTAGCATGATCCCATTTTTATAAGATTATTTTTCTTTTCTATTTATAAATTAGCACAAGGAAATAGCTGAGGTAATATTTCTACTGGTAATTGGTTATAGCTACATGAGGAGAGTTAAGTGGGTTTTCATTTTTATCTTCTTATGTTTTTCTCATATTGCCTAAATTCTTTATAATGGTAATATCTGCAATTTTATTTATTTATTTATTTATTTATTTATTTATTTATTTATTTATTGCGGTACGTGGGCCTCTCACTGTTGTGACCTCTCCCGTCGCGGAGCACAGGCTGCAGACGCGCAGCCTCAGTGGCCATGGCTCACGGGCCCAGCCGCTTGCGGCATGTGGGATCCTCCTGGACCGGGGCACGAACCTGCGTCCCCTGCATCGGCAGGCGGACTCTCAACCACTGCGCCACCAGGGAAGCCCTTGCAATTTTTAAGAAATAAACAATAAACACTATTATTAAAAATAATAATATTTAGTAATAGCTTAGTTTATTTAAATAAATTTAGTATTTCTTTGAGATTGTACCTTTTTGCCCAGTAATCTATTGCCCAGGTGAATCTAAATGCATTCATAAAATTTGAAAGGTATAAGCCAATCATATTTAATGTTAGCCAGTCCCAGGTGATTATGTAAAAGTAATCAATTTAGTAGAATAAAACAAGTTACTCCTTTTAAAATACTGATGCTTCTCAGGAAAGAATATATTCTATACTCACGAGGGGTTGTTAATAACTGCTTTCAAAGTGTTAAGCAGATTGGAACTTGTCATTCTTTGCAAGTCTACTTCAACAGCTGCCCCTTTGGCTTTTATACGAGCAATATTATCATGCTGATCACCAAACAAGGGAATTCCCACCATAGGGACCCCATGGTAAATAGCTTCATAGATCCCATTGGTTCCACAGTGAGTAATAAAAGCTCTGGTTTTGGGATGACCTAAAAAGAAAAAATATATATCATTATTCTATGTTGTAAGAGTTTCAGAAACAGAAAATCATGACACCTGTATAAATAATTAATTCAATTATGGAGCATCTTCTATATAATTCTGTGCCATGAGGCCATATGTAAATTCCTATAAACTCTAAAGAAGGCAGCAATTGATTATTCCATGCTAAGCAGCAACTCGTGATTCCAGCAATTAAATGATCCAATAAGCCTCTGAAATGTTTGCACAGAGTTAAATGATGAAAAATACTTGCCTTTGGACAAGTTTTTGGGGTGAGAATTCTTTAGTAAACAGGACTGAGGGATTTAAGAAAAAAATGCTTCTGTGGATGGGGAAGGGCATATGTGCAGGGTTTCAATGTGAGAATGGCTAGAAAGATAGATGAGGGCAAGGTCATGAGGTTTCTGTTTAGGAAAATGGAATTTGCCCTTTATTTTGAGTAATATGGAACCATTTATAACATTATAGTTGGTGAAATAGTTTATCAGATTTTTTTCAAATAGTTATAGGGAGGAAAAGAAAAGAGAGGTGGGAGAAAATGGATACAGAGTCAGGACGATGCTGAAATATTCTATACAAAAGTTAATGAGAGCCTGATCTAAAGGTACTTTCCTTGACTCTGATTCTGAGGAGGGAGAGATTGTATCATAAATGTGAAATTTCATATTTATGTTAGAACTTCTATCCTTGACTAAAGTCTAGTCAAACTCCTCTGAACTCTCTTCTCAACTAGGCCCTGATTTGGGGGTTTATTTGTTTATCTCTGCATTTCCCAATTTTAGCAAGCATCTTACTAAGTCCGTTTAGCGAGACTCTTCCAGCCTGAAATCTGATCACCCTATGTAGCTATTGCTTCATACTTCACCATCCCCCAAGTGATGTTTGCCTTCAGCAAGAATCTGATTCAGGCAGTTTTGCCAGGGTACCCCCTTGCCCCTGAGGTTTCCTTAGTAATCTTCCATCCAGTGACACCCCCCACTCTGAACTTTGCCTACAAATTTCCCACTTTTCCATTTTGCACTCAGAGTTGAGCCCAATCTCTCTGACTTACTGTAGAAGTCCATTGCAGTAGTAGCTATACGTATCATGATGGTTTTGAATAATGTGTGCCTTACAGTCTTTATCAAGTGCCATTTATAATTTTTTCTTTAACAAGCTTCACAAGAAATGTGAAGAAGACATCAAGGTTTTTTTGTTGTTGTTGTTTATTCCTTATTTTGAATAGAAATTTGTTGGATTTATTTGTTATTGAGTAATCATTCAGATTATCTCTCATTCACTTCCATTTAATTTTGCTTCTCTTTGGTCTTACCAAGAAGATCATTCTGTGGAATCCACTCATATAGTTGGGTATTGGCTCCTAAAGTTTCTGGTTTCTTTCCTGTGTATCTCCATAGGACCTGTTAAGATAAATGCCTTTACTCTAGAAAATTTTTAGAATCACATCCTATCAGAAGGAAGCAACTGACTTAGAATTGATCTGGTTCGGTGCCTCCAGGTAATACACAAGCAAACTGAGGCCTGAAGTGATTAAGTAATAAATGTTTTTAAACCGTTGATGCTATAACCATGTTTACAAATGCTTGCAATAATCCTAATCGATAGGCTATCATTATCAGGTTAATTCTTACTTAGGAGATGAAGAAAAAAGATAACCTGTACCTGAAACAATTACATAGTGGTGTTACTAAGCCATTCTGGTAAAGGCGATTTTTGAAACAGTTTTCAGAGGCAAAGGGGAGAGATGTTATTTACCCCACTAAGAAACTGTTAGTGCTTTGACCTTTGTTTTATATATATATGTATGTGTGTCTGTGTGTATATATATATATATATATATATATATACACACACACACACACACACACATTAATATAGAATCAAGCATTGCCTTTTTTAATTATAGTAAAATATACATAATGATATTTATCATTTTAAAGTATTGTAAGTATAGAATTTGGTGGCATTAAATACATCTATAATGTTTGTAACCATAAGCACTATCTATACCCCAGATATTTTCATCTTCCCTAACATAGACTCTGTACCATTAAGCAGTAACTCCCTATTTCCTCCACTCCCTAGCCCCTGGTAAAGTACATTCTACTTCCTGTCTCTTTGAATTTGACTACTCTAGACATCTGATATAAGTGGAATCATACAGTATTTGTCCTTTTCCCATTTAACATTATTTCACTTAGCATTGTCTTCAAGGTCATGCATGTTGTACCATGCCAGAATTTCCTTTCTTTTTAAGGCTGAATAATATTCTGTTTTGTGTGTATATCACATTTTCTTTATCCACTCATTTACTATTGTGAATAATGTTGCTGTGAACATTGGTGCGCAAGTATTTGTTTGAGCCCCTGATTTCAATTCTTTTGGCTATATAGCCAGGATTAGAATTATTGGGTTATATGATAGCTCTTTGTTTAATTTTCTGAGGAACCACAAAAATGTTTTCCAGAGAAGATGCATGATTTTGCTCTTCTACTGGCAATGCAGGAGGTCTCATTTCTCCATTAACACTTGTATTTTCTTTCTTTCTTTTTTTTTAATAATAGCTGTCCTATGTGAAGTGGTATCTCTTTGTTCTTTGATTTGCATTTCCCTAATGATTAATGATGTTGAGCATCTTTTCATATACTTATTGACCACTTGTATATCTTCTTTGGAGAAATGTCTATTCACGTACTTTCCCCTTTTTCAATTGGGTTTTTGTTGCTGTTGTTGAGCTGTAGGAGTTCTTTATGTATTGTGCATGTTAATTCCTTGTCAGCGATATGATTTGCAAAGATTTTCTCCCCATCTGTACATTGTATTTTACTTTCTTGATAGTATTTTTTGATGCACAAAAGTTCTGCATTTGATGTAGTCCAATTTGATGTAGTCCAATTTATTTATTTATTTATTTACTTTTTTTGCTTATGCTTTGGTGTTATATCTATGAAATCCTGACATAATCCAATGTGATAAAGTTTTACCTGAGAATTTTCTTGGGAAAGTGTTACAGTTTTACTGCTAAAGTTTGTCTCTGATCCATTTTCAGTTAACTTTTGCATATGGTGTAGGGTAAGGATCCAACTTCAGTCTTTTGCATGTGGATATCAAGATTTTATCAGCATTATTTGTTGAGAAGACACTGTCCTTTCCCCAATTGAATGGTCTTGCACTCTTGTTGAAAATCAGTTGAACATATATATGAGGATTAATTTCTGCATTTTCTTCTGTTCCATTGGGTTATATGCCTGTCCTTCTTCCAGTATAACAGTGTTAATTTACTGTAGGTATTATAGCATATTTCTAATTTTAATGTTTGAAAATGTGGCTCCTTTAACTTTGTTGTTTTTCAAGATTTTTTAGTCTGATTGTAGTTCTTATAGTTCCATATGAGGTTGAGGATTGGATTACTCATTTCTATAAAAAAGGCTGTTAGAGTTTTGATAGGCATTGCATTAATCTGTAGATTGCTTTGGATAGTATTGACACTTAACCATGTTAAGTGTTCCTATCTATGAACATGGGATGACTTTCCAAGTATTTAGGTATTCTTTAATTTCTTGCAGCAATAATGTTTTGTGGTTTTCAGCAGCAAATATTTTACTTCCTTGATTAGGTTCATTCTTAAATATTTGTTTTGTTGTTCTTGTAAATGGAATTAAAAAAAATTTCATGTTCAGAGTGTTCATTGATGTTTATATAAACAAAACTGATTTTTGTGTGTTAATTTTGTATTCTGCACTTTTGTTAAGTTTGGTAATTAGTTCTAGTAGCTTTTTATGAATTCTTTAGATTTTCTATGCATAAGATCATGTCATCTGCAAATACACATTGTTTTACCTCTCTCTTTCCAATTTGGATGCCTTTCATTTCTTTTTCCTGTAAAATCCCCATGCTAAAACTTCTAGTATAAGGTTATATAACAGCAGTGAAACAATACATCCTTGTATTGTTCCTGACCTTAGTTTCCACCATTGAGTATGATATTAGCTGTGGGTTTTTCAGAAATACCCTGTATCATATTGAGGGCTTTTCCCTCTATTCCTAGTTTCTTGAGAGTTTTTATCAGGAGAGAATGTTGGATTTTCTCAACTTCCTTTTCTGTGTAAGTTGAAATGATCATTTGATAGTGTTTTTATTTCCCCTTCATTATAATCATGTAATGTATTACATTGATTGATTTACTTTTGGTAAATCAATGAATGTAATATTTATTTACTTTGCATAAATACTATTTTACTATGGTGAATACTTTTTTCAACATTTTAGCGGATCTGATCTGCAAATATTTTCTTGAGTATTTTAATATCTATATTTAGAAATGATCATGGTCCGTAATTTTATTCTTGTGTGATGTCTTTATCTGGCTTTTGTATCAGAGAACATCTGGCCTCATAGAGTAATTTATTGTTGCCTTCTTTCCACATTTTTGGAATATTTGAAAAGAATTACCTTAATTATTCAATTCATTAAACATTTGGTAGAATTTACCATTGATGTTATCTGACCCTGATTTTACCTTTTTGGCAGGTCTTTGATTACTAATTCAGTTTCTTAATTTGATATAGGTCTGTTGAAGTAATCTGTTTCTTTTTTAGTCAGTGTAAGTAGAGTTTTTCAAGGCATTTATGCACTTCTTCTAGATTGTCTAATTTTTGTTGTGCAACTTTTCATAATATCCTCTTTTATATTCCAATTTTATGAGATATAATTGACATACAGCACTGTGTAAGTTTAATGTGTACAGCATTATGATTCTACTCACATACATTATGAAATGATTCTCACAGCAGGTATAACATTAAAGAAATTAAAAAAAATTTTTTCTTGACATGAAAACTCTTAGGATTTACTCTCTTAGCAATTTTCACATATAAAGTACAGCAGTGTTACCTAAATTTATGATGTATATTGCATCTCTAGTATTTATTTATCTTATAACTGGAAGTTTGAACCTTTTAACCACCTTCTTCCAATTGTCCCTTCCCCAATCCCCTGACTCTGATAACCACAAATCTGATCTGTCTTTCTGTGAGTTTGTTTCTTTTTTGTTTTTGAAGTAAAACTGACCTACAACACTATGATAGTATCTGTTACACAACATAGTGATTTGGTATTTCTATATGTGTCAAAATGATTATCACGATAAGTCTAGTTACAACATGTGAAGATATTACATAGTTATTGTCCATATTCCTCACACTGTACTTAGCAAAATACATACATATATATGTAAAATACTTGATGAAGTTGCTGATCTCTTAAGATTAAATGCATTTTAAACAACCTTGCCTTTTTACTTCCCTCACCACACTTACTGTTTTTGACATCATATTTTAAATCTTTTTGTTTGTGTATCCCTTATCTAGTTATTGTGAGTATACGTGATTGTATAATTTTGTCTTTTATCCTTCCTTCTAGCTTAATACATGGCTGATTTACTGACTTTGCAGTATATTTGCCTTTACCAATGAGATTTTTCTTTTTGTAATTTTTACGTTTTTAGTTGTGGGCTTTTCTTTCTGACTTAGAGAAGTCCCCTTAACTTTTCTTGTAAACCTAGTTTGGTGGTGCTGAACTCTCTTAGCTTTTGGTTGCTTGTAAAACTTTTGAACTCTCCATCAAATCTGAATGAGAGCCTTACTGGGTAGAATATTCTTGGTTGTAAGTTTTCCCCTTTCATTATTTTAAATATATCCTGCCACTCCCTTCAGGCCTGCAGTGTTTCTGCTGACTAGTCAGCTTTTAGCCTTATGGGAGTTTCCTTGTACTTAACTTGTTCCTTTTTCCTTGGGCTTTTAAAATTCTCTCTTTATGTTTTATTTTTGCTATGTCATTACAACGTGTCTTGGTGTGGTCTTCTTTGGGTTCATTCTATTTGGGACTGTCTCTGCTTCCTACAATTGGATGACCATTTCCTTTCCCAAGTTAGGGAAGTTTTCAGCTATTATGACCTCAAATATGTTCTCTGCCCTTTTCTCCCTCTCTTCTCCTTCTGGAACCCCTATAATGTTAATGTTAGTATGCTTGATGTTGTCACAGAGGTCTCTTAAACTGTCCTCATTACTTTTTTTTAAGAGTTCACATATTAACAGATTTAATGTTTTAATATAACATCCTCACCAATTCTCTTTCTATCGAAATTTCAACTTGGGGTCTACAAGTTATGGGTGTCTAATTTTCCACTTCACAGTAATGCTAAAGATTTCTTTTTTTTTTTCTTTTAATCTTTATTGGAGTATAATTGCTTTACAATGGTGTGTTAGTTTCTGCTTTATAACAAAGTGAATCAGCTATACATATACATATATCCCCATATCTCCTCTCTCTTGCATCTCCCTCCCTCCCACCCTCCCTATCCCACCCCTCTAGGTGGTCACAAAGCACCGAGCCGACCTCCCTGTGCTATGTGGCTGCTTCCCACTAGCTAACTATTTTACATTTGGTAGTGTATATAAGTCCATGCCACTCTCTCACTTCGTCTTAGCTTACCCTTCCTCCTCACCATGTCCTCAAGTCCATTCTCTACGTCTGCGTCTTTATTCCTGTCCTGCCCTTAGGTTCTTCAAAACCATTTTTTTCTTTTTTTTTTTTCCTTGCGTTATGCGGGCCTCTCACTGTTGTGGCCTCTCCCATTTGCGGAGCACAGGCTCCGGACGCGCAGGCTCAGTGGCCATGGCTCACGGGCCCAGCCGCTCCGCGGCACGTGGGATCCTCCCGAAACGGGGCACGAACCCGCGTCTCCTGCATCGGCAGGCGGACTCTCAAGCACTGCGCCACCAGGGAAGCCCCATTTTTTTCTTTTTTTAGGTTCCATATATATGTTAGCATATGGTATTTGTTTTCCTCTTTCTGTCTTACTTCACTCTATATGACAGACTCTAGGTCCATCCACCTCACTACAAATAACTGAATTTCGTTTCCTTTTATGTATATATGTGCCACATCTTCTTTATCCATTCAACTGTCGATGGACACTTAGGTTGCTTCCATGTCCTTGCTATTGTAAACAGAGCTACAATGAACATTGTGGTACATGACTCTTATTTTTTTTAATTTTTGTATTTTATTTAATTTATTTTTTATACAGCAGGTTCTCATTAGTTATCCATTTATACATATTAGTGTATGTATCTCAATCTCAATTCATCACACCACTCCCCTCCACCACTTTCTCCGCTTGGTGTCCATACATTTGTTCTCTACATCTGTGTCTCTCTTTCTGCCCTGCAAACTGGTTCATCTGTACCATTTTTCTAGGCTCCACATTTATGCGTTAATATACAACATTAGCTTTTCTCTTTCTGACTCACTTCACTCTGTATGACAGTCTCTATGTCCATCCACCTCACTGCAAATAACTCAATTTCTTTACTTTTTATGGTGAGTAATATTTCATTGTATATGTGTACAACATCTTCTTTATCCATTCATCTGTTAATGGGCATTTAGGTTGCTTCCATGACCTGGCTCTTGTAAATAGTGCTGCAATGACCATTGGGGTGCATGTATCTTTCTGAATTATGGTTTCCTTTGGGTATATGCCCAGTAGTGGGATTGCTGGGTCATATGGTAATTGTATTTTTAGTTTTATATGGAATCTCCATACTGTTCTCCATAGTGGCTGTATCAATTTACATTACCACCAACAGTGGAAGAGGGTTCCCTTTTCTCCACACCCTCTCCAGCATTTATTGTTTGTAGATTTTTTGATGATGGTCATTCTGACCTGTGTGAGGTGACATCTCATTGTAGTTTTGATTTGCATTTCTCTAATGATTGGTGATGTTGAGCATCCTTTCATGTGTTTGTTGGCCATCTGTATATCTTCTTTGGAGAAATGTCTATTTTGGTATTCTGCCCATTTTTGGATTGGGTTTTTGTTTTTTTGATATTGAGCTGCATGAGCTGCTTGTAAATTTTGGAGATTAATCCTTTGTCACTTTCTTCAAATACAAATATTTTCTTCCAGACTGAGGGTTGTCTTTTCATCTTGTTTATGGTTTCCTTTGCTGTGCAAAAGCTTTTAAGTTTCATTAGGTCCCATTTTTTTTTTTTTTTATTTCCATTTCTCTAGGAGGTGGGTCAAAAAGGATCTTGCTGTGATTTATGTCATAGAGTGCTGTGCCTATGTTTTCCTCTAAGAGTTTTATAGTGTCTGGCCTTAAATTTAGGTCTTTAATTCATTTTGAGTTTATTTTTGTGTATGGTATTAGGGAGTGTTCTAATTTCATTCTTTTACATGTAGCTGTCCAGTTTTTCCAGCACCACTTATTGAAGAGTCTGTGTTTCCCCCATTGTATGTTCTTACCTCTTTTATCAAAGATAAGGTGACCATATGTGTGTTGGTTTACCTCTGGGCTTTCTATCCTGTTCCATTGATCTATATTTGTTTTTGTGCCAGTATCATACTGTCTTGATTACTGTAGCTTTGTATTATAGTCTAAAGTCCAGGAGCCTGATTTCTCCAGCTGTTTTTCTTTCTCAAGATTGCTTTAGCTATTCAGGATCTTTTGTGTTTCCATACAAATTGTGAGATTTTTTATTCTAGGTCTGTGAAAAATGCCACTGATAGCTTGATAGGGATTTCATTGAATCTATAGATTGCTTTGTCTAGTATAGTCATTTTCACAATGTTGATTCTTCCAATCCAAGAACATGGTATATCTCTCCATCTTTTTTTTTTTTTCCTGTTCAGCTTCAGTGTTTTCCAGTACTTTATCTTTCAGCTCACTGCTCTCTTTCTCTGTCTCGTCTAATCTGCTATTGATTCCTTCTAGTGTATTTTTCATTTCATTTTTTGTATTATTCATCTCCATTTTATTTTTCTTTATATTTTCTAACTCTTTGTTAAAAACTTCTAACTTCTCACTCTGTTCATCTAATCTTCTCCTGAGTTCTTTGAACATCTTTACAGTCATTACATTGAACTCTGTATTAAGTAGATTTTTATATGCACTTCACTTAGTTCTTTTTTTAGGGTTTCATATTGTTGCTTCATTTGGAACATATTCCTCTGTCACCTTATTTCATCTAATTTGCTGATTTTTTTAAAATATATCTGGTAGGTTGGTTACATTGCCTGACATTGGAGAAGTGACCTTTTGCAGGAGACATCCTATGTGTCCAAGCACTGCACTGTCCTCTAGTAATGAAAGCTATATGCTGTAGGGCAGCTCCAATTTGGACTTTATGGGATCTTCTGTGTTGTGTGTTGGCTACTATCATTTAGGTCTTTAATCCATTTTGAGTTTATTTTTGTGTATGGTGTTAGGGAGTGTTCTAATTTCATTCTTTTACATGTAGCTGTCCAGTTTTTCCAGCACCACTTATTGAAGAGTCTGTGTTTCCCCCATTGTATGTTCTTACCTCCTTTATCAAAGATAAGGTGACCATATGTGTGTTGGTTTACCTCTGGGCTTTCTATCCTGTTCCATTGATCTATATTTGTTTTTGTGCCAGTATCATACTGTCTTGATTACTGTAGCTTTGTATTATAGTCTAAAGTCCAGGAGCCTGATTTCTCCAGCTGTTTTTCTTTCTCAAGATTGCTTTAGCTATTCAGGATCTTTTGTGTTTCCATACAAATTGTGAGATTTTTTATTCTAGGTCTGTGAAAAATGCCACTGATAGCTTGATAGGGATTTCATTGAATCTATAGATTGCTTTGTCTAGTATAGTCATTTTCACAATGTTGATTCTTCCAATCCAAGAACATGGTATATCTCTCCATCTTTTTTTTTTTTTCCTGTTCAGCTTCAGTGTTTTCCAGTACTTTATCTTTCAGCTCACTGCTCTCTTTCTCTGTCTCGTCTAATCTGCTATTGATTCCTTCTAGTGTATTTTTCATTTCATTTTTTGTATTATTCATCTCCATTTTATTTTTCTTTATATTTTCTAACTCTTTGTTAAAAACTTCTAACTTCTCACTCTGTTCATCTAATCTTCTCCTGAGTTCTTTGAACATCTTTACAGTCATTACATTGAACTCTGTATTAAGTAGATTTTTATATGCACTTCACTTAGTTCTTTTTTTAGGGTTTCATATTGTTGCTTCATTTGGAACATATTCCTCTGTCACCTTATTTCATCTAATTTGCTGATTTTTTTAAAATATATCTGGTAGGTTGGTTACATTGCCTGACATTGGAGAAGTGACCTTTTGCAGGAGACATCCTATGTGTCCAAGCACTGCACTGTCCTCTAGTAATGAAAGCTATATGCTGTAGGGCAGCTCCAATTTGGACTTTATGGGATCTTCTGTGTTGTGTGTTGGCTACTATGAGTACTTGGCTCTTCTGAAAGTAATCCTCACTCGCCTTCAAAGCCAGTGTTCTGGAGGCTTGACTTCCTGGTGCAGGAGATGTGTGCTGGGGAGCCCAATGTTTGGCTCAAACTGTTCACACCTTGGAAACAACCTCTGCTAATTTTCTCACTTGGAATTATGAATTTTTTTTTTTATAGATGACTTTTATTTTATTTTATTTTAATTTTTATTGAGGTATAGTTGATTTACAATGTTGTGTTAGTTTCATGTGTACAGCAAAGTGAATCTGTTATGCATATACATATATCCATTCTTTTTTAGATTCTTTTGTCATATAGGCCATTACAGAGTATTGAGTAGAGTTCCATGTGTTATGCAGTAGGTCCTTATTAGTTATCTATTTTATATATAGTAGTGTATATGTGTCAGTCAGTCTTCCAATTTATCCCTCCCCCACTCTTACTCCCCTGTAACCATAAGTTTATTTTCTACATCTGTAACTTTATTTCAGTTTTGTATTGGGTTAGCCAAAAAGTTCTTTTGGGTTTTTCCATAACATCATATGAAAAACCCAAAAGAACTTTTTGGCCAAGCCAATAGATAAGGTCACTTGAAGCCTTTTTTTAGATTCCACATGTAAACGATATCATGATATTTGTCTTTCTCTGACTCACTTCACTCAGTATGCCAATCTCCAGGTCCAACCACGTTGCTGCAAATGGCATTATTTTGTTCTTTTTTTGGTTCTTTGTTCTTTTCTCTTAACCATACTGCTTCTCCATCACTCCTATATGGCTCATTGTGGTTCCTTCTTTATATCTTTATTTGTAGAAGATCTTTTCTGCTCATCTTCTTTTTCTCATCAGTAGTTGCTCTGCAAATCAGAGCTATTTTTGTGTGCCTGTGAGAAGAGGTGAGATTGGGGTTTTCCTACTCTTCCATCTTGGCCACACCTCCATCATATCCTCTGATAATATGTTTATCTCTGTACAGCCATTAGTAATCTACCTAGGTTCATTTCTGATTTTAATTCTTTGCGTATACCTGATTTTTCCTCTTTGCGAATCTAGCTAAAGTTTTGATAATTTTGCTGACTTTTTCAGAGAACCAGCCTTTGGTTTTATTGATTTTCTCTGTTTTGTTTATCTCTGCTCTAGTCTCTATTAGTTCTTTCCTTCTGCTAGCTTTTGGTTTAGTTTGTCCTCTTTTTATAGTTCTTTAAAATATAAGATTAAGTAATTGATTTTAGATCATTATTCTTTTTCAATGTAGGTACTTGCAGCTATAATTTTCTCTGAACTCTGCTTCCTCTGCATCTCTTGCTTTGGTCTCTTGTGTTTTCATTCATTTAAACAAATATTTTCAGATTACTTTTGTAACTTATTCTTTGACCTATTGATGGTTAACTGCAGTAGCATAAAAAACGTGCTCCTTTATAGATCCATCCAGCTCTTTCTATAATTGATGACATAAATTACATACATATACATACTGCTCCTAATTACATAGATCAATAATTGTTTTTATAAATTTTTATTTTAATCATTGAGATTTTTTTTTTTTTGCAGTACACGGGCCTCTCACTGCTGTGGCCTCTCCCGTTGTGGAGCACAGGCTCCAGACGCGCAGGCTCAGCGGCCACAGCTCATGGGCCCAGCCACTCTGCAGCATGTGGGATCTTCCCAGACCGGGACACGAACCCGTGTCCCCTGCATTGGCAGGCGGACCCCCAACAACTGCGCCACCAGGGAAGCCCAAGAAAAAAATTTTAAAAAATGGAGTTACAACCAAAATAACAATAATACTAGTTTTTATTATTGCCTTTACTGCAATTTTACCTCACTGCAGATCTTTATTTCTTCTTATGGTTTTGTGTTACTGTTTAGCAGCCTTTCATTTCAACCAGAAGTATTCCCTTTTGCATTTTTACAGGGAAAGTCTCATGTTAATGATGTCCCACAACATTTGTTTGTCTGGGAATGTCTTAATTTCTACTCCTTAAAAAAATTTTTTTAAGGCCACACTCTGTGGCATGTGGGACCTTAGTGCCCCACCAGGGATTGAACCCATGCCCCTTGCATTGTGAGGGTGGAGTCTTAAATACTGGACCACCAGGGAAGTCTCTACTTCATTTTTGAAGGACATTTTGCCTGATATAAAACTCTCAGTTAACAATTTTGTCTTTCAGCACTTTGAATTTATCAATCCACTGCCTTTTGACCTCCAGTGTTTCTCATGAGAAACTGGCTGATCACTTTATTGAAGATATCTTTTAGGTGATGATTTCTTTCTCTTGTTTCTTTCAATAGTCACTCATTATCTTTGTTTTTCACCAACTTGAATATAATGTGTCTTGGTGTAGGTGTCTTTGAGTTTATCCAACTTGAAATTCACTAAGCTTCTTGGATTTGTAAATTTATGTATTTTATTAAATTGGGACTATGTTAAGCCATTATTTCTTTAAATATTCTTTCTGCCCATTCTGCCCATTTCTCTCTTTCTGGGACTCCCACAATGTGTAGTTCATTCACAGGATGGTGCCCCACAAGTCTCTTAGGCTTTGTTCATTTTTCTTCATTCATTTTTCTTCCTTGAATTCCATAATTTCAAATATCCTTTCTTCAAGTTTGCTGATGCTTTTGCCTGCTCACGTCTGGTTTTGAACCCCTGAGGTGAACTTTTCCTTATAGTTATTGTAATTTTTAACCTCTGGAATTCCTTTTTGATTCTTTTTAAAAATAATTTCTTTCTCATTATCAATATTTCCTTTTTTTCCTCCATCATTTTCTTCTCTTTATCATTGTCTTCCTTTAGTTCTTTGTACATCTTTAAAAATGTAGTTTTAAAGTCTTTTTCTAGTAATTCCAAAATCCGGGATCCCTCAGGAATGGTTTCTCTCAGTTTCTTTTGTTCCTTTGATTGGGCCATACTTCCATCTATCTTTGTATGCCTTGTGATAGTTTTTGAGTATTGTACATTTGCTTTTTATAATGTTCTATCTTCAGAAATCAGATTTGCCTCTTGTTAGAGTTTGATTTTGTAGTTGCTGTTGTTGAAGTGTTTCTCTTTCTTAGAAATCAGGCTGAGGTTAAAGCTTTAGGTCTTCTCAGGTATTTTATGAGCCAGTGTTTTTCCCTGGACATGCACATAATTTTCTAAATTCCACTGTTTGTGAGGTTGTTTTTTGAATGGTCTGATTCTTTAATGCCTGGCTCCCAAATGGAGAAAAAAGTAAAAAGGAAAAAAAAAAAAGCTTATCATTTAAAACCCCTGGAAGTTGCTTCTTCTAATGAATGTTGAAACAACTGTGCCCAGCTTCTATGCATATACCTCAATGACCATGGGCAGTAATCAGCAATTAGAATGCAGAACCACAGTATTTGGAGGATAAGGTCTTATTGTCTACCGGTTCCACCAAATTACACCAGAAATGCAGGCATGTTGGCTGCCATGGGACAGAGTGATGAGGACTTTGAAGCTGCTGCTATTCTAAAGGGATGACATTGACTAAAATTAACCACAGTTCCCACTCAGTTTTTCCACTGTGAGTTGCAAGTGCTCAGTTAGAGTCCAGAGTTCCAGTATAGTTACTTCAGACAGTTTTTGCTAGTACAATTTTGTTTAGGTAGAGAGACAGGCCTTGGTGCTTCCTAGTCTACCCTGGTTTCACCCCTAAACATTGTATTTTAATGCAATTGAAAGGTTAATATTTTTATGAAGATGGAATTTAGATTAAATATTTAGATGGGTGCTGCTTCTACAAAACAATTATTGAAAGTAATTTGATTATGAATACAATAATTATTGTGAGCATTTGTAACTTAAATTTACATGCAATTTTCTATTTTAACTAAATGTAGGGGAAAAAAGTGATCATGGTAGTTTAAAAACAATGCCACTCAGTTATAACCTAGAATGGTATAAATAAAAAATTATAATTTTGGGGAACTTCAAGGAGTGAACTGCATAAATCTTGTACTGTATTATTAAAGATTTTAACTGTTTAAAATGAATAGTATCTATTTAGGAGTATTCCAGGAATCTAAGTTGTCAATTCCAGGCTCAACCATGGCCTGGCACAAATCCATTAATTATAAGGAAATATAGTCCTAAGGTATCCAGTGAATTAAGGCTATATTTTTGAATATCTATTCCTTTATTCTCCATCAAGGTAGTTGTAACTTGTGTATATGCCTCAGATTAAAAAATGAACAAACAAACCAAAAAACACCCTTAATAAACACCAAAAAACAATGTTAGATTACATGGAAGCCTTAAAACCTAGACACAAAGCTGACTGATTGTTTGACAGTAGTGAATGATTAAGTTTTAAAGAAAATTTTATTTTATTTAAAGAAAATCTTTTATTTAAAGAAAATTCTGAAATATGTTTTCCTGTTAGTAATGCCAGGTTTAAAGCAAGATAAGAATCAAATATCCTGTTTTACCATTTAATATTTTTTCTTTACAGTTCAATTAAATTGACACTAACAACACCAATAACTTTTCCTATGTTTTTAAGCACAATTTTAAGGATATCTTCATGGAATTTAAAGAAGCTGTCCCTGAAAAAATAAGATTATCTGACCTTCTGAGGAATCTGGGCAAGGGCTGATGCAATCACATTAGACTTTTCTTCTGTGAGGTTTTTGATCATTGACCCCAGAGTAAACACCACAACTCCATCTTTTCCAGAGCTTTGAACAAACTCTTCTAACTCCTGTGAGGGAAATAGTCTTTGTTATATGAAAGTTGATAGTTACAAGAATGTCACACACTTTCCTCAATATGTCTGAATTCTTAGAACACTTCTGTTTTTTCATATATTAACCATTTCAGTGTGCAAAATATAACCTGAAATCGCTGGTTATTAAGCAAGTTAAAAATTATTTAAATTGGAGGTTCCATTCAGCATGATAGAGGGGATTGTGTGTGTGTGTTTACAAATTATTGACTACATGTTATCTTCTCCCAATTACAGAGCTCTTTACATGTATGATTTAACTTAGATATATGGGGATCTTAAGAGATATGTATATATTTACAGATGAGAAAGCTATCTCAGTAAGGTTAAGTAATTTGTCCAAGTCTATGCAGCAGTAGCTGGCAGAGCCAAATTTCTAGTTTAAGTTAAATACTTCTGGTGCTTCACTTTATATTTAGTTTTGGATGCTAATAAGATTATCATTCATTTTCCTGCTGAATCGCAGTCAGTATAATGACATAAGTTTGGTATGCTGAATCACAGTCAGTATAATGACATACTTTTGGTATATTTACTTTTTCCTGTTTTCTAAATTTCAATTTTCTTTTATTTTGGTTATATTTTCTTTTCGTATAAGCTTCCATGAACACGTTTAGAAATGAGGTAGACATATAAATTCCTGACCATATAAGACATGCAGAAAGAACTATAATGAATGCTCTGAGGTTAACAGTAATATGATAGAACTATATGGCTTTCCATTAAAAATAAAAATATCATATCTAATTATGATGAAGTAAAAAGAAATCTTTTCATCCTATGTTGAACTAGTAACAAAAATAATTCAACCAAATAAGAGAAGATAAAAATGTGTAAGACTTAAAGTGGAAAGACAAGGCAGAAATTTATATTAAGGAATTAACTCACATGATTATGGAGTTTGGAAAGTTTAATCTGCAGAATAGGTCATGAGGCTGGAGACTCAGAGAAGAGCCATTGCTCTAGTTCAAGTCTGAAGGCTGTCTACTGGCAGAATTCTTTTTATGCTTGGGAGAGTTCAGTCTTTTGTTCTCTTCAGGTCTTCAACTAATTGGATGAGCCTCAGCCACATAATGGAGGGCAATTTATTTACTCAAGGTCCACATATTTAAATGTTAATGTCATCCAAAAATACCGTCACAGAAACTTCCAGAGTGATGTTTGGCTAAATACCTGGGTACCTGGCCCAGGTAAATTGATGAATAAAATTAACTGTTACACTGTATTTATAGATGGATTGATATAATATATAAAACTATCAGTCACTTTAAATTTATTTTCAATTTTATCATCATATTCTTCAGATACTAGGAAATATTTTAAAAAGTATATAAAAATACATTTTCAAAAATAATGAATGAACTTTGAAAAAGAAAAAAGAGTACTGGAGACTATTTCAATCCAATAATAATACACAATACAAAATAAAATCTACTGACCTGCTAACAAAGTGAATAATAAAATAAAGTAGTGAGGCCAGAAAGAGAGCCATGAGTATGTGAAAGCCTCCTGTATGATAAGATGATATAATTCATTGGGATAATCAGTGAGAAAAAATCACACTGATTGGATGGTTTATTAACTGGTGGTACAATAATATGTTCATTATTCAGACAAAAAAAGGGAGGTGAATATTTACCTCCTACCATGTATTAATTTAAAAAATTGGAATGGATTAAATATATCATGTTAAAATGTAATATTATACATTTAAAAATAAAATATAAGAGAATGTCTTTTTAACCTTAGTAAAGAGAAAAATATTTTAAATGAAATTTTTCAAAGTACAAATCATAATGTATAAAAAGATGGATTTGATTACATCAAATTTGGTACTTTATGTTTAAAAAGGTAATTAGGGAAAACATTTAAAAATATATGGAGTCATAGGAGAAGATATTTGCAATGGCTAGATCAAGGATTAATATCTAGATATTCTAAATGATGGAAAGAATTGTTATTACTTGAAAAAAAAGATTATACAAAAAATATACTAAATATATGAGTTTCACAAAGGGAAAACAAGAATAACTGATAAGTTTCTGAAACAATGTTCAACTTTGCTATAAATGGAGATTACAAATAAAATTCATCAGTGTGATATCACTTTACCTCTATGAAACTGACCCGTATTAGAAAATAGAATAATAATCAAGGTCTAGATAAAATGTGGAAGATGTAACCCCCTAAGCATTCCTGATGAAACAATACATTTTTGTAGATATTCAGTGAAGTTAAATGCAGAAAAAAATTAAGTATGCCTGTGACCCATGACACTATCATCCCACTATTGGATATAATTCTCAAATATATGCATAGGTTTGTAAGTTTTCCTCCCAATGTTCTTCGTTGTATGATAGATATGGGGACACAAAATTGTCCTTTGTGGGGAATAAATACATATACCAAAATTCTCTGCTACAGTCAGAATGAATGAAATGGATTTACAAATAGAAACTTGGATACATATGAAAAAAATTATATATACTAATAAGAATGAGAAAATGTGAATTATAGCATAACATCATTTATATAATTAAACAACTCAAATCATTTCTACGTATAGTTTAAGGATCCACAGTTATCTGTTTAAATTGAAATAAGATGATAAATATTAAATGCATTTGACTGGGTGCCCTCTTGTTGTGGGGTAATGGAAGAGAAGAAAATAAAGAAAAAATGTAAGAAAAATCAATCAAAAGAGATGTTTGCCATGGTCTGATTATGGAGTGGCATGAACTGAGAGTATGATTAATACATTCTGTTGCCCTAAGATGCACAAAAAACAAAGAAAAACAAATTCTGTAATTCCACAAACTTATTTTGTGGCATTCAAAACCAAACTGACATTTTGATCATGTTGTAGTGAGAGGGGAATTTTTCACTCCTCTCCCCAACATTTTCCTGTGTCTTACTTACAAGAAAGAGATGAAAGTCTGAGTCTTACTGCAGATCCCTAGCTGGGTCACATTCACTAGAGGATTGTTGTGCTGAGAGTTATAAGAACACATATACATGATTAACTGTGATTCTCCCTCTACTTCTTCAGTAGATGGGGCTAAAGTTTAAGAAGAAAAGACCATGTTCCAAAGATACTGGCACAAAAACAAATATAGATCAATGGAACAGGATATAAAGCCCAGAGATAAACCCACGTACCTATGGTCAACTAATCTATGACATAGGAGGCAAGAATATACAATGGAGAAAAGACAGCCTCTTCAATAAGTGGTGCTGAGAAAACTGGACAGCTACATGTGAAAGAATGAAATTAGAACACTCCCTTACACCATACACAAAAATAAACTCAAAATGGATTAAAGACCTAAATGTAAGACTGGACACTATAAAACTCTTAGAGGAAAACATAGGCAGAACACTCTTTAACGTAAATCACAGCAAGATCTTTTTGACCTTTTAGAGTAATGGAAATAAAAACAAAAATAAACAAATGGGACCTAATGAAACTTAAAAGCTTTTGCACAGCAAGGGAAACCATAAAAAGACAAAAAGACAACTGTCAGAATGGAAGAAAATATTTGTAAATGAATCAACAAAGGATTAATCTCCAAAATATACAAATAGCTCATGCAGCTCAATATAAAAAAAAAACAAACAACCCAATCCAAAAATGGGCAGAAGACCTAAATAGACATTTCTCCAAAGAAGATATACAGATGGCCAAAAAACACATGAAAAGATGCTGAACATCACTAATTCTTAGAGAAATGCCAATCAAAATTTCAATGATGTATCACCTCAGACCAGTCAGAATAGCCATCCTCAAAAAAATCTACAAACAATAAATGCTGCAGAGGGTGTGGAGAAAAGGGAACCCTCTTGCACTGTTGGTGAGAATGTAAATTGATACAACCACTATGGAGAATACTATGGAGTCTCCTTAAAAAGCTAAAAATAGAATTATCATATGACCCAACAATCCCACTACTGGGCATAAACCCAGAGAAAACCAAAATTCAAAAAGACACATGTATCCCAATGTTCTTTGTGGTACCATTTACAATAGCCAGGTAATGGAAGCAACCTAAATGCCCATCGACAGATGAATGGATAAAGAAGATGTGGTACATATAAACAGTGGAATATTACTCAGCCATAAAAAGGAACGAAACTGGGTCATTTGTAGAAATGTGGATGGACCTAGAGACTGTCATACAGAGTGAAGTTAAATCAGAAAGAGAAAAATATCATTCATTAACACATATATGTGGAATCTAGAAAAATGGTACAGATGAACTTGTTTGCAAGGTAGAAATAGAACACAGATGTAGAGAACAAATGTATGGACAACAAGGGAGGAAATGGGGGTGGGATAAATCGGGAGATTGGGATTGACATATATACACTAATATGTAAAAAATAGATAACTAGTGAGAACTTGCTGTATAGCACAGGGAACTCCACTTCACTGTACAGTAGAAACTAACACAACATTGTAAAGCAAGTATACACTAGTAAAAAAAATAAAAATAATAAAATATTTTTTAAAAGTTCAATTTTTTAAAAAAGTATCCTTGTCTTTATGTCTTTATACTATACTTTCATCTATTTCTCTAATGTCAACGGTCAGGTTTTCAGGAATAACCCCTCTTCACCGAAGCCTTAGGCATCTAGTTTATAGTATTTTGATCCACCCCAAGTTCTGTTTTTCACTCTGGGTGATGTAATGCTCACAAAAAGCAGCCAGTAAAAAGTCATGAGTTCTTGGGCTTCCCTGGTGGCACAGTGGTTGAGAGTCCGCCTCTTAATGCAGGGGACACGGGTTCGTGCCCCGGTCCGGGAAGATCCCACATGCCGCAGAGCAACTAGGCCCGTGAGCCACAACTACTGAGCCTGCGCGTCTGGAGCCTGTGCTCTGCAACAAGAGAGGCCGCGATAGTCAGAGGCCTGTGCACCGCGATGAAGAGTGGCCCCCGCTTGCCACAACTAGAGAAAGCCCTTGCACAGAAACTAAGAGCCAACACAGCAAACATAAATTAATTAATTAATAAACTCCTACCCCCAACATCTAAAAAAAAAAAGTCATGAGTTCTTATTCCTTGACTACTAATGTGAGACTACTACTTATGGAAAAGGCAAATCTATGGAGAAAGTTAAAAAAATGGTGATTTCCAGAGATTTAGGGGCAAGGAAGGATGAAGAAGTGGAGCACAGGGAATTTTTAGGACAGTGGAGCGTCTGTATGAGAGTATATGGGTAGATACATGTCATTATGTATTTATCAAAATATAGAATGTACAACACAAAGAGTTAACATTTTTGTATGCAGTGGACATTGGTTGAGATTTATGTGAATGTTGGTTCATAAAATGTAACAAATGTGCTGCAGGCGTGTGGGATATTGATGGTTAGGGAAGCTGTGCATGGGAGGGGGCAAGAGATAGGTGGAACTCTCTGTACTTTGTGTTCAATTTTGCTGTGAATGTGTCTCTAAAAATAGTCTATTAATTTAAAAAACCACAAATACTACATAAATCTGTTCCCTGAGATTAAACCAATGTATTTGGTAGATGCTTGCTAGACACTGCATTGTACCACATTCAACATATGCAAATATGAACAAATCATTTTCCCTCACAACTGTTCCCCTTTCCTTCTTCTCCTCGTAAATGATAATATTCTCTACTAAATTGCCTGTACAAAAAATAAATAAATAAATGCAAAGAAATGACATGTACAAAGAAACAAAAAGCCAAGAATTAATTCTGGAACTCTCTCCCTTAATCTCAAGCCTATCAGAAAATCCTATTGACTTTCTTTGTAAAAACTTCCTAAACCTCTCCATTTATACTCAAAATTGTTATCATATTGTAGTTTGAATCTCTACAATGGCTTGCAGGAACTATTGCACTTCTATCTCAGCTCATTTCCCTCCTTTAAATCTTGCTCCATTCCAAACAATTCAATAGATAATATTTATGAAAGGGTAAGTTGTATCACGTTACTGCTTAAAAATTATACATTGATCATTCATTGACCTTAAATTTGAAGTAAAGAATACTTAGTATTGCCCATTTGTTTATTTATAACCTATCATCCGATCATCTCTCCAGGCTAATTTCTCTCCTCTATTCAAAGCAAACAGGTCACCATTACTGAACTTATGCCAGGATTTTGGGTGGGCCATCCATCTCTATTTGATCTTTTCTCAAACTATTATAATTTCCCTACTATGTCTAGTTTTTAGACTAGGTTATGCAAAATAACTTCCAGCTCCAATATCTCAGTGGCCTAAAACAACACCTTATTGTTACCAAGTTCAAGCTCGCTATGCTCGCTGCAGGACTGGCCAATGAACTGAAGATGAGGTGTTGAGGCAAGGAATATGACTTTATTCAGAAAGCCGGCAAACTGAGAAGATGGCAGACTAAAGTCTCAAAATAACCATCTTATCGGGGTTTGGATGCCAGTTTCTTTCATAGCACAAAGTGGTGGTGGGGAGATGAGGAAGTAAAATGAAAAGCCCATAAGTTTTTCAAATATCACCTGGAATGCCAGCCTCAGGGAGGGGATGTGTTAATTTCTTCTTTCTTGTAGCCATCCACAGGTGGACAGGGTCTGGATATTTGCCTGAACAAAGGCACTTTGGTTTAACATTCAGGCAGAGGGGTAGGGTTCCCCAAGGCAAGCCATTATGTATAGACAGTATCATTTTGGTGAACAAAAGCAGTGGAAAGCAAAGGTTAAAGTAAAAGAAAGAGATCCAACATGTAGTCAAGATTTGGCTCTTCCCTGTTACATTATTTCTTTCTCATGCCATATGTCCATCATTGAGCTGCAATTGTTATATAGATTCTTTAACCAGGACTCAGATTGGCAGAGTACCTACTCTGGAACACAGCCCAAAGACCTCACAAAGGAAAAGAGAACTGTGGAGAAAGTGCACCTGATAATTGTGTTGGACCTGGAAGTGATACCTGTCACTTCAGTTCATTCTCATTGCCCTGAGAGTATTTGACAAATCCACTAAACTCAGGGGCTAGGGACATTACTGTTGTCAAATATCTGGCATATTTGATAAGCATCACTAATGATTACCACGCTAATATAGTAAATACTTAATGGTAATGTAACAGTCTTAGGTGGATAATTCCCATTAATTCCTGTGTCCAGGTTTTCAGTTTGAGGATCAAATACTAAAAAATAATAAACTAGAAGTGTTTCCAGGAGGTAAATACTCAGAGAAGCAAAAAGAAGCACATTTAATTACCTTAGGTAGGGGCTTTGCAGGCTTGCAGTGCAGTCCTCCAACAAATTCAATGTTAGGTAAGTAAGGGAATGGAAATTCAAAATCCCAGTATGTTCGAATCAACCACATTTCAGCTTTCCCCATAATTTCACATAATGTGGTACGTTTTCCTGAACAAAAATAAAAGACAATAGAGGGAAAACAATCTGATATGTTAAGTGGGACATGTTTTAAGATAGAATTTTCTAAGAAAAATCTTTAAAGAAGCAATATTCGTTCTATGAAACCCATGAGAAATCAATAGGCCTTTGACCCCCAAGAGTACATAATACTGAGATTATGAATAACCAAACACAGATTTAAGTATGGAGCAAGGCAAAAGTCTGCTGCTTTCTCTCTGCCAGCAGACTCTTTCTGCTTGAGCTAAGCCTGAGCCCCACTCCAAGCTCAGAATCAGCACGTGCTCCTAGCAATGAACAAGAAATTCAGCCAGTGATCCCAGCCTACTACGGTAGAATCTCCTCCTCTTCTGGAATTCCAATTTATCTCATCCTCATCGCTCCAAAACCTCTGATATCTTTTAAAAACAGCTTTTGAAATGTATCCATCTTTTCTTCTGGTGTTTGGGACTATGCTTCCATAACTAATTATATCCTATCAGGGATGGAAATCTTTTCATAAACATTTAAAAGTGATTATTCCTTTGCTGTACATAATTATAGCTCCTGTTTTACAAGACCTTGTCCTCTTTGGTGAAGAGAGAGCACTGCATAATAATTTGGTGATGAAATATTTGCTATTTTGACATATTTAGCTGATAAACAGTACAAAAGGGATACCTTTGAACTGAAGTGGAAACCAAGTGAACATTAACAGAATAAGAACTCAGATTAGTGACTCTGAATTAAATCATTTTACTTAGTTGGGGACCAGAGCTTCATTTTTGAAGGAACCTTACCCAGAGTTTTGGTGTCCTTTTGAAATACGTACTCCATATCACCAATAGGAGGAAGCCATAGCTATCTGGTTTCTCACCACATGGCTTTTTGAATATTCTCCTTGATGTTCTAAGTGTGCTAAAGTTTTGATCAGAAAATATAAGGGTTTTGATCTGACCAGGAAAATCTATCTATGTAAGAGATCACAAGCAAATCTCAGTAATTTAGGGGTTTTATTCTGGTAATGACAAAAGTATTCAAAATCCAGTTTCAGACCCAGTACAGACCCCATATTGGAGCCTTATTTGTATCAGCCATGGGTATAATTTTATTCTCTTTGTGTGATGCTTTACTCCCACACTTTTTTAAATGAGAGTTTTATTCAGGTATAATTTATATATCATACAATTCTTCTTTTTAAATATACTATTGAGTAGATTTTAGTACATTTATAACATTGTGAAACCATCACCATTATTAAATTAAAAAAATTTATTACTTGCAAAAGAAATCCTGTATCCATTGGCAGTCATTCTTCATTTCTCCCTCTTCCCAGCCTGTGACAACCACGAATCTACTTTTTCCTTTATTTGCCTATTCCAGAAAAACCTTATTTAACTTAATATAAATGAAATCATACACTATGTGGTCTTTTTTGCTGCCTTCTTTCATTTAGCATAATGTTTTTCATGGGTCATCCACGTGGTAGTATGTATCAGTATTTCATTACTTTTTGCTGCTGAATGATATTTTTGTAAGGATATACGTCATTTTGTTTACTCATTAATTAGTTGGTGAACTTTTGGGTTGCTTTCACATTTGTCTAGTATGAATAATGCTGCTCTGAGCATTCATGTATATGTTTTCTGTGGACATATGTGTTCATTTTTCTTGGTTATAAACCTAGGAGTAGAATTGCAGGGTCATATGTTTGGTTCACTTTCTTTCATATCAAGATGATATCTTTTTACTGTTAATTCTCCACTACTGATTTAGTAATCTAGTGTGCTTAATGCATCTTATTGAAATGAAGATAATATTGTAGGAGAAATTTAAAAAAATAATTGATCTGAATAAGGAGATTGTGAGAAAATATCTCAAATTTGGAAAAGCTTTTCCAAATTTCCAAAAGCAATGCCACATTTGATATAATGCTGGGGCATTTGTTGAATGATTAAAGGATTATTTACATCTTCAGGAAAGTGTGCCTACATTTTATTTTGTTATTTATTATTGATTTATTGTGGACTTTTTTGTTCAGACACTGTGAAGATAAAAAGTTGGCGTGTATATTTCTGTCTGGTAGAAAATATCATCCCCTAAATTATGATTTCATTGCCCTATTAGACATTGACCATTTTTTTGTCTAACCCAATAGTATTATCCTAACATTCCTTTGTCTCCCAAAATGTTATATTAATATTTCCTCAAAATATGGTTTGAACCAGATACCTTCTTACTTGTTTTCTCCTCAATTATTTGAACATATCTATGACATGATTCAATTTATAATTGTATAAGTTATGAGTTACAGTTTTAAAATTTGAAAAATATACTTGGAATACATTTTATAAAGAAGATACTAAATTGATACTGAATGACAATCTATATCTAATAGCATTCTAAAATTTATGAGAGTAAAAGAAATATTTTTCTTCTATTTACCAAGACTTTATTATTCTTTCTCAGATTATTGATATATTCCCCAAAAGGATATTCTAAGGTGCCAAGAGCTAGCACGGAATCAGAGACAGAGTTATGTCCTATAACTTATGCCTCACTATAAAAGAGCTTCCAAAACTGAGTACAAAATTGCTGGAACCAGAGGTAAACAAATAACTTCAATACACCTGTAGATCAGTCACTGCTTGATCCATGGCTCAGAAAATGTCACTAGGATGAGATTTTAAGTTATCTTTTTTCGGTTTTGCCTTTTGCAGCTTGGACTGAGACTTTGGGTAAGTGATGGGTACAGCAGTTTCTGTCCACATTTTTTTTTTTTTTAGGGTCAAGTCTAGAGATATAAGCACCTGTTTCTGTCACAGAGTGCCCAGAAAAATCCTCAGTGCAACATGTCGACCTTGATTAAGGCATATGCCTTTTTTGAATATATGGCATATTCCTGGGTAGCATACTTCATTAGAAGCACTCACATTGTTTGTGAGTTGTTGAAGAAATAATTTCTCAGAGGAAATTTTGAACAGATATCCGAAAAAGAAAAAAGGAAGTGGCTACATAAAATAATAGATCACAACCAAAAGGGTAAATTTTAATTCTTTAGGAATAAAATTCATTTCTAGTAATGACAGAGTATTAGAGATACTTCTGTTAAAATTAGTAACAAAGAAAACACTTTTAAAATTCATATGGAAGTGGAAAAGACTCCAAATAGCCAAAGCAATTGTGATAAAGAAGAACAAACCTGGAGGCATCACACTTTCTGATTTCAAGCAATATTTTAAAGCTGTGCTAATCAAAACAATATGGTACTGGCATGAAAACAAACCCATTGATCAGCCCAGAAATAAGCCCATGCATATAAGGTCAACTAATATTTCACAAGGCAGCCAGAAATACTCAATGGAGGAAGACAGTCTTTTAAATAATTTTCGCTGAAAAAATTGGATATTCACATGCAAAAGAATGAAACTAGACCCCCATTTTACTCTGCTACAAAAATTAACTTGCAAAGGATTAAAAACATAAATATAAGACCTGAAAAACCATAAAATTCCTAGAAGGAGACATGGGGGAAAATCTCCTTGACATGGGTCTTAGCAATGATTTTTTAAATATGACACCAAAAGCATAAGCAATAAAATTAAAAATAAAAAAGTGAAGACTACTTCAAATTAAAAATCTTCTGAAGAGCAAAAGAAATGATCAACAAAATGAAAAAGCAACCTATGAGATGAGAGAAAATATTTGCAAACCATGTATCTGATTTGTCATTACCACTCAAAATGTCTAAGGAACTCATAGAATTCGACAGCAAAAAAACAAAAAAAAATGTAAATAATTCAATTAAAAAAATGAGCAAAGGACCTGAGTAGACATCTTTCCAAAGAAGATATTCAAATAGCCAACAAATACATAAAAAGGTGCTCAGGATCACTAATCATCAGAGAAAGGCAAATCAGAATCACAATGAGGAATCACATGACACCTATTAAGATAGCTATCATCGAAAAGACAAGAGTTAACAAATACTGGTGAGGATGTGGAGAAAAGGGAACACTTGTGCACTGTTGGTGGGAATGTAAATTGGTGCAGGTACTTTGGAAAATAGTATGGATGTTCCTCAAAAAATTCAAAATAAAATTCCTACTGCACTCTCGTGTCCATTGCATCATTATTTACAATAGCCATAATATGGAAACAATCTGTTTTCCAATGGGTGATGGATAAAGAAAGCATGGTTATATAAACAATGGAGTAATATTAAGTCATGAGAAAGAGGGACAACATGCCATTTGCATAAACAAGAATGGAACTTGAGGAAATTGTGGTAAATGAAGTAAGTCAGACTGAGAAAGACAAATACTGTTTGATGTCATTTAGATGTGGAACCTCAAAAAAAAAAAAAAGCAAAACAAAAAGGAAAAAAACATTTCAGAGAACAGATTGGTTGTTGCAAGATCCTACGGTTGGAGGGTGGGCACAATAGATAGGTAAAGGTGGACAAAAGTTATGAACTTTCAGTTCTGGGGATGTAATGTACAGTATGGTGACTATAGTTAATAATACTGTATTGAATATTTGAAATGTGCTAAAAGAATAGATCTAAAGTTCTCATCTCAAGATAAAAAAGACTTTTAACTATGTGTGGTGATGAATATTAACTAGAGTTATTGTGGTGATCATTTCACTATATGTACAAATATAAAATCATTATGTTGTCTACCTGTGATGAAACAAAATGATTTTAAGGCAGGACAAGAAAAATTTAATGTAAAATTTTCTCTGCCATTTGAGCTACCACCTGCTCCCCGTTAGTGTCCATTTTGCATCTGCATTGTACATTAACAAGATCTCCTTACAAGACACAGGAATGTCTGCTCACAAACAAAACAAAAATGAAACAAACAAAAAAGCCAATTTCTTCCTGGTGCCAAAAAGGTAACTCCTTAGGATATAACATTCCTTCCTTAATCCCCTAAAGGGCCACAGTAACTCATTACTTGCTTTGTTGGCCTATGTAAACTGTCAATACATTACTCTGATGTATAACCCTTTGATGTAAAACACTTTGTCTCAAAAATATATAACTGTACTTTGACTTCTAATGGGTGAAACATTCCTCAGAGCTTTCTGAAAGACTGTCTCCTGGGTTATAATCCCCACATTGGCTCAAATAAAGTCGTCCACTTCTTAGATTGACTATTGATTAACTTTTTCATCCACATCTGAAACTAATACAATGTTATATATTAATTATATCTCAAAAAATCTAACTAAATAATATAAATAGGATACTGCTTCCTCTAAGATGACTAATATACTATGCAAAATCATCCTTAACACAATTAAATAAAAGTTTCTTTAATAAAAAAATCAATTATGAAAAAGGAAAATTAAAGTGGTTACAGACTTGCTTAAATTGAGAAAAGCTTTGTACTCAGGGTCAAAGCTCTCTAGTTGACCTCTAATACAATTATGAATAGAACAATAACAACAAGATAACAATGGGATAAGTTTAAAAGTCTAGAAACATGGTCCTTTAGAGAAAAATCTTGTTTCTCCTTTTGAAGACAAGAGCAGATGAAATCAAGATATATTTATTTATTTTCCAGTTTCGTGCTTACCACTTTCCAAGCCCAGGAATCAGTCAATCAAGCCTTGATAGGATGCAAACAGAAAGCCTGAGAGACAGCAGGTTAATCAGAAAGAAAACAAGTGTATAAAAGGAGAAGTAAACAAGAGAGAAGTAGTCTAAGGTTATGGAACTTAAGCACACGTCAGATTTGGGTTTTCCAGATACTCTGAAAAAAAATTAGTAGCATCAAACAGAATTTATGGAGAAATATAGAGAATATTCCTTCTCTGATATGTTTGCAGTACTCAACGATCTAAAAAAAAGAAAAAGTTTCAAAAAAGAAAGAAAAAGAGCTGTTTTTATTGTTTTCACTCAAAACAGTTAAGCAACAGGAACTTGGGTCCTCACTTAAAAAAAAAAGTCTTTTGTAAGTTTTCCTACAGTCAGATAAATATTCACATTTTACATATGAAATACAAATCATTATTACATGCAAATTTCTCTTACCTAAAATCTTGCTGTAATACTCATCCCATTCTGCAAATGCATAGTATGAAGACATCATATCACTCATTGTATACAATAACCAGTTCTCCAGCCTCTGTATAAAAGTCATGTTGTCTGTCAGTCTTGATGTGATGCCAGGAACGTATGAAGAAGGCATAGGAAGCCTGGCACACAATCTCTCAATGACATTCCCATAGGAAAACCGAAAAGAGTATATAAACGGAATATTGAGGAGTTCAGCCACCAATTCCCCACAAAAACTTAAAGGGTCAGCAATACAGATATCAAATTTAGCTGCCTGTAGCCTGCTGAGTAAATCCTTGTTTGTGACAGCACTGTCACATACTCTTTTAGCTGATGCTAAAAAATTTTTTATAACTTTTATCAGTTTCACTTGCCTGTCCCACCATGAAAGTTTCGGCAGTTCAAAAGAAAGTGTATAGAGATCAGCACTGAACTCTTCCATGAAACTTTCTTTACTTATTGAAAGTTGAAGTATCTCCACATTAAAGGGAATCTTGGTATGATCAAGCAGAGAACTTGTTGAAGGTACCAGGATGGTTATCTCATGTCCATGAAGGTGGAGTTCTTCCAGAATAACTTTTAGATTAATCCAATGACTAAAATCCATGGGCCATACAAGTACCTTTCCAGTCTTTCCAGAGTCAAAGAACCATAGATGCAGCATGAAAAGGACACAGAAGCCTTTCACAGTCTTCATGATATTAAGTTTGCTCAAGCTAAATCTGGGATTAAACCAAGCGCATGAAACTCACAATCCAAAGATTTGTCCTTGACCCTCCCAATCAATTTATAGTAGGTTGGGCTGAACTTTGAGTTGTGTACTTTGTATTGAGGAGTAAAATGAAATGCAAGTGACTTGATGGAAAAAAAAATATCGATAAAGTCAATAAAATAAGTTAGGAAAAATACAAACAAACCTCAGAATGAGAGTTACCAAACTTCTTTTAGAGGATATCAAAAAAAGAGGGTGTGAAGTTAAACACAAATCCATAATAATTTCTAAATAATGTTAAGAAAATCCATCATCATCTGATGCATATTCAAATAAGACTAGATTGTTTGGATCTTTTTCTCTGGTTTTATTTGAATGTTCTTTTGAACAGAATGGTCTCTGTAGTGTTTCTCATACTGATAATTCTGCCAAATATTGCAGATAAGAATGAGGCCATCACTTACTGCCAGAAGGAGAGAGTATGCACACTTTGAGATGTTAAGGCAGGGAGATTTAGATCCAAATGTTCTGAAGCTAAATTCAGTGCCTTTCCTGCTAAATCACATCTATCTTTAAGAGAAGAAGAAAAAGATATCTTTTTACTGTTATTGAAGATAGGAGTTCAAGTTCTGGTTCTCATCAGATTAATGTTATATCGAGAAGAGATATCTTAGAATGGAGAAGTCACCAAGAACATAACTTGATAATCTTATCCTTCCTTCCAGCACATCCAATTCTTTTTTCCTTGCCTTCCTGTTCTAAGATACTTTTTATAATGTAAAATTCCAGTTTTTGCTTGTATCTTCACAACTGGAAGACACTATCCCATGTAGAAACTTATTCAATGATATTTAGGACAATAACTTCATCTATAATCCTTTTGCTTAAAAAGTCGATTTTCCTCAAGCAATTAATCAATAAGAATATATGATGATAATAGCATTATCATGAGAATAACTGGTCCTTAATAAAAATATAATTGTGTAATTATTCAATTGCTTACTATTTCTATACATTCTACTCACAAATTACAAATCAACCTATTTTCATTTGTAGTCTTCACTGCATCTATCTGACTCTAGTCATTTTTATATCTAACTTTGACTTACTGCAGTACCCTTCTGGTATCACTGCTTCAACTTCTTCATACCTGCAACTCACTCTCCATAGAGAAATTTTTCTGATTTTCAAAAAAAAATCTGTTTCAGAAATTATCATACTTGAGTAAAATGCTTTAATAACTTTCTCTAGTCTATACATTAAAATCTGTACTCTCTGAAATGGCCCACAAGATCCTGACTTGTTTTTTAATCTTATGTTGTTCCACCTCCATTGATATCAGCTTCCTTTGAGGTTTTCATGGTAAGAATTTCTTTTCTGTAGTGACATCAGCAAGACTGCAGAATAGGATATCTCTACTGTCATCCCCACAGAAAAATGATTTTGGCAGTCCCCCAAGGGTGAGCATAACTTTCTGGGAATCAGAAAGTCCAGTGAAGAAGTTTTGTTCCACCACTGAAGCAAATAATTCCAAGAACGTGTGCATTGAAGAGGGTAAGATGAATAGTTTCATTTTTCTGTGTCACTCCTTTCCCAATTATTGTGGCTTAGTGCCAGGAAAGATCCATGTGAAATGTAATGTCTCCCACAGGGGAAAGTGAAATTGTATAAGTGAGTGCCTGGTTTCCCTAGCAATAAGGAATGTACAGTTTTTCCTCACCTTACCGAGATTACTGAGGTGATCTGAAATGCTTAGGGGCTACGAGAGGCTGGGATCATTGCCAGTCCTTAGAACCCATCAAAGCACTGCTACTAACCACTTTGTTATTCTTCCTGCTAAACCATTTGAGGACTCCATCAGGATTCCCACCATCTCCTTGGGCACCTCATCTGCAGACCCCTCTGAGTGGCCACAGGTTTCTCCAGTGCTTCGTGTACCTCACCCACACCACTCTGCTCCTCATCCCTGACCCACAGAAATGTATACTTTTGTGCACTGCCATGGACAGCAGGGATTAGCAAGTGCAGAAATCGGACACATATCTGTTGGATTGGAAGAATACTCACAAACTAATATTTCAGGACTCGGTACTAGGGAAAATAAATAGCAGGAATTAGCAAGTGCAGAAATCGGACACATATCTGTTGGATTGGAAGAATACTCACAAACTAATATTTCAGGACTCGGTACTAGGGAAAATAAATGGAAGATTCTCAATATGTGGCTTGCATTGTGGGATCAAAAGGAGATGTACAATTGAAAGAAATCCCCCTTAAGAGGGAAGAAGCAATGTGGAACAGACATATCCATAGAAATGTTCTGAGAAAGTCTAAAAAACACCTCATATCATACAAAGAAATCCCCATTGGAATATTACTGGATTTCTCAGTAGAAACTTCACAGGCCAGGACAGAGTTGGTTCATATATTCAAAGTTCTGAAAGACAAAATCTGTGACCCAAAATATTTTACCTGAAAATGATGTCCTTCAAAAATAGAGATAAATACTTTCCCAGAAAAACAAAATCTGAGTGAGTAAAAAATTACAGACCAATATCTTTGATGAATATAGATGTAAAATTTTTCAATAGGGCATTAACAAACCAAATTAAACAGTGCAGAAAAAGGGACCATACACCATGATCAAATGGGATTTATCCCTGGGATTCAAGGATAGGTCAACCTAAGTAAATCAATAATGTGATACACAACATTAAGAGAATGAAAAATAAAAATTATGTGATCATCTCAATAGATGCAAAAAGTTTGAAAAAACAACAACTTTTCATAATAAAAACACTTAAACTGGGTATAAAAAGAACATGACTCAACATAATAAAGGCAATCCATGACAAACCCACAGATAACATAATAGTAAATAATAAAACACTGAAAACTTTCCCTCTGAAGTTTTACCAGGAATAACACATATGTTCTATTCAACAGAGTACAAGGTTATGGCCAGAGCAAACAGCCAAAAATAAATAAATAAATAAATAAATAAATAAAATAAAAGACATCCAAATTTGAAAGGAAAAAGTAAAATTGTGTTTCTTTGCAGATGATATGATCTTACATATAGGAAACTCTAAAGACTCCACCAAAAAACTGTTAGAAATAATCAGTGGATTCAGTATATTTTCAGAATAAAAATAAACATAAAAGAAATGAGTTGTGTTTCTATACACTATTAACAAAACACCTAAAAAAGAGACAAAATAATCCCATTCAAAATGGCATAACAAATAATAAAATGCTTAGGAATAAATTTACCTAGGAGGTGAAAGGAAAGTTCTGTACACAGGAAACTATGACATTTTTGAAGTTAATGGAAGAAGACACAAAAAGTTATGATATACAAAGTCATGGATGAGTAGAATATTGTTAAAATGTCCATACTAACCAAAGCATTCTCTATTTAATGCAGTTAATATAAAAATTCCAATGCATCTTCACAAAAATAGGAAAAAACAATCCTAATATTTGTATGCAGACACAGAACACCCTGAATTGCCAAAGCAATCTCAAGAAAGAAGGACAGAGCTGGAGGCATCACACTTCCTGATTCAAATTATATTACAAAGGAATAATAATAATCAAAATGGTATGGCACTGGTATAAAATATGCACATAGACCAATGGAACAGAATTAAGAGTTCAAAAAAAAGCTGTCATAAGTAAGGTCAACTAATATTTGACACAAAATCCAATAACTCTAAATGGGGAATGGATAATCTCTTCAGTAAATGGGGTAGGAAAACTAGATCACCACAGGTAGAAGAATGAAACTGAAACCCTATACAGCACCACTCACAAAATTAGTATGAAATGGTTAAAGAATTAAATATGATAACAAAAACTGAAAACATTCCTAGAGAAACAGACAGGAGAAATGCTCCTTGACATTGGTCTTGGCAATGATTTTTTGGATTGACACCAAAAGCACAGCAACAAGAGCAAAAATAAACAAGTGGGACCTTATCAAACTAATAAGTTCTGCACAGAAAAAGGAAAAATCAACAAAAGAGAAGGTAACAGAATGGGAGAAGGTATTAGCAAATCATATATCTGATAAGATATTAATATCCAAAATATAAAAAGAATTCATATGTCAAACCCAATCTCGCAATTTGCTTTGCTGTACAGCAACTAACACAACATTGTAAATCAACTATATTCCACTAAAAATTAAGAAAAAAACTCGTACATTTAACAGTAAAAAAAAAAAAATCTAATTTAAAAATGGGCAGACACATTGAATAATTTTTCCAAAGAATACATATATATGACCAACAACTACATTGAAATGTGCTCAACATTTCTAAAGATCACAGAAATGCAAATCAAAGCCACAGTGATATGTCACTTCACTCCTGTTAGAATGGTTATCATCAAAACACAAAGTGTAAAAAGTGTTGGTTAGGGGGCTTCCCTGGTGGCGCATTGGTTGGGGGTCCGCCTGCCGATGCAGGGGACGCGGGTTTGTGCCCTGGTCCGGGAGGATCCTGCATGCCGCAGAGCGGCTGGGTCCGTGAGCCATGGCCGCTGAGCCTGCGCGTCTGGAGCCTGTGCTCCGCAGCAGGAGAGGCCGCAACGGTGAGAGGCCCGCGTACCGCCAAAAAAAAAAAAAAAAGTGTTAGTTAGGATGTGGAGAAAAGAGAACTCTAGTATACTGTTTTGGGAAATGTAAATTAATATGGTTACTATGGAAAACACTATGTAGGTTTCCCAAAAGAAAAATAAAGCTACCACATGATTAAGCAATTCTGCTTCTGGGTATATATCCAATGGGAATGGAGACAAGAATCTTGGAGAGATATCTGCACTTTCATGTTTATTTCAGCATTATTAACTACAGCCAAAATATGGAAACAACCTGAGTCCATCAGTGGATAAAGTTGATGTGATACATTGCATACAATCGAAAATTCTTTAGCTATGAGAGAGAAGGAAGTCTTTCTTTTTGCCACAACATGGACGGAACTTGAGGTCATTATGTTAAGTTAAATAAGTCTGAGAGAGAAAGACAAATACTTATGATATCACTTATATATGGAATCTAAAAATGCTAAACTTATAGAAACGGAGAATAGAATGATGGTTTCCAGGGGCTGAGGGTTAAGGTAAAGTGGGGGAAGGTGGTCAAAGGGCATGAACTTCCAGTTATAGGATGAATAAGTTCTGGGCATTCAATGTGCAGAATGGTGTTTATTATTAATAGTATTGTATTATGTTTGAAAGTTGTTAAGTGAATAGATTTTCACTTTTCTTACCACAGAAGAAAAGAATGATAATTATGTGATGTCATAGAGGTGTTAATTAATACCAGTATATACTTGTAATATATAAGCATTTCAAATCACCTCAAAATTATACATTATGTGTCAATTTTATCTCGATAAACTGGAAAAAATAAAAGTTTAAATAATGCTTAGATGTCACTAAAAAAAATTCTCTGCATCAACGCTGTTCCAGAATTATATTTGTCATGAACTACAGAAGAGTTAAAGAACTTTGACCCAGAGCCAACAAATTTATCCATTATCAACATTACTTGCTCAATATTATTAGGTGTTTACTGGCCTGGATGTACTTTAGCAGGAATAAAAGGTGTTTACTTTGTTCTCCTAATCTTAGTAAGTTCGGAAAAACAAAAGGATGTGCTTTCTCTTGCATATGAGTTCAGCAAGTCACTGAATTTCTACATTACAAAAATTCCATTTTTGTTAGAAATCTTCCTCAGTTTCTGCTCCCATTTGTCTACTCAAAGACTATTCCAAGTTGGTTAAACTGCTTAGTAATTAAGTCATTTAAGGTATTGACTCCATTTCTGGCCATGATAGGGTTAACAGGGACCAGACTAACCCTCTGCCATGAGCAAATAGAAAACTGGACAAATTATATGTAGCACTATTTTCAGTTATGAATATCAGGCATCACAGAAACATGACAACTAAGAGAAGGGAAGCTAATGAGGTGAACACTAAGATCACTATAGCTTTCTGACTGTAGCCACTTTTGAGATTACATTGTCCCAAACAGAATCAACAGCAGAAACTGGTGGTATCAATGATTGAAGAAAAAGAAATTAGAATTTGAGGAGAATTGACATCTGGAATAGGAACAGCATAATTTGGAAATTCAAAATATCCCATACTGTTTTCTACCAAATAAGTAAGCTACTCATAAGACTTTGTGTTCACACGTTGAAGTCAATTTTCACCCATGGCCTTAAAATATCTTGATTTTTTACCATTTTTATATCTTTCAGTGTTATGAACTGTTAAAATTGCTAAAATACCTGGTTAATGGAATGTGACCTTTTTGCAGAGTTCATGCAGATAATAAGATAAAGTAATTCCTAGTATATGTGACTATTCCTGTCAGGGTAAATAGCCAGTGTGGAAGAGATCCAAGTTAGGAAATTGGCCCCCAATATCCAGTTGGTGTACTCATACAACAGTGCCTTATCAGGAACTCAGTGTTCAATTAGATTCCTAGCAGATGTGATCATCCTGATACTCAGTTAGGGAGTAGTTACATAAGCCTTGGTAAACAGGAGCCCATATGTTGGAGCCCATGCATAGCTCCACTCACTGTCACCATAACCACTTTGTTAATTTGTTCTAGGGACAGGCACTGGGGTGGATGATAATAAAGGCTGTCTGATGTGACCTGGCTGGGTAATTTTGCCTACTTTATTGCTTAATCCCTATTCTATGATGGATAATCTCTGGTAGGAAATAACATTCTGTCCTATGGTTGAATGTTCCATCTCTAAAAGGGTCCCATAGCATGCCAGGCGTTGTTTTTCCAAACACATGTAATTCTTCAGTCCAGATGACTTTGTATTGCTGTGTTGTGATTCTGCCATTAACCTTGGCAGAGATTCCACACAGTGTGTTTTCTAACTATTGATATATTTAATACTATAAGGTCTACCTAATATTATAGCCCACCACAGGATACACCAACTGCAGAATTCTATTCTGCTATGGGCCCACTCAAAACTGGTAGTGTTTTGTGTTACCTGGCATATGAGTAACAGGATGGAATACATATGCTTTCCCCAATTCCTGGAAAGGCCTACAAATGACTACTGTTTTTTTCTCTTTGTAGAAAGAAAGGCAAATACAAAAATCTATTCTCTTTTGGAAATCATGACCTCAAATACCCCTGATCACTGGATTCCAATTAATGTCACTGATGTGGCAGATCACCCTTGAATATTCATAGGGTTTATCTCCCACTTTCTAAGGTGCATGTGTCTTACACAGGTGTCCAACATAATAGTCATTTCTTGTTCATCCTGTGTGATTAGCTCAATGTTATATCAACATAGTTCATACAATTTTCTGAAGGATATCCAGATAATTCATATCTCATTGGCCTATATTATGAGGGAAGAGAAAAAAGTTTATTTTATATAGTCCTCAGTAAAAATTGTAAATGTTTGCTGTTTCTGTTCCAAGTGAATGAGCACTCTGTCTGATCGTCTCAGATAGAGACAACAGAGAACACAATTACCAAAGAAATGACCTCCTACTATGTACCTGAAGATGTGTTAACAGGCTCTAGCAGAGATATCCCATCTTAAAGAGAGGCTGAGAGTAGAGTGAATTCTTGGATGAGTTTGCAGGAGGCCAGTACCATTTTCCAGGATATTTTGGTTTTGCAGGGCCCAGATATGATGGAGCTAATCATCCTGCATTCTTTAACTTTTTAAGATCGTTAATTTGTACCATCCATAGAAATGTGATCTTATCTTCTGTTTGTGCTTTGGTTTGGGTCAGGTTGGTGGTGTGAGGAAGACGTTTCAAGGCTATAGTGGATATCCCAAAATACGCCCATGTTTTAACTATGAAACTGATCTTATACAGAGAAAGCGTCCTTGAAATGTACAGTCATACCTTGTTTTGTTGTGTTTTGCTTTATTGTGCATCACACATGTTGGCTTTTGACAAAGTGAAAGTTTGTGGTAAACCTGAGTGAATTAAGTCAATCCGTGCCATTTACCAACAGCCTTTGCTCACTTCATATGTTTGTGTTACATTTGGGTGATCTTGAAATATTTCAAATTTTTTCATTATTATTATATTTTCTATGGTGATCTGTGATCAGTGATCTTTGATGTTACTATTTTAAGGTGTGGGGTTGCACCAGAACACCTCACCCATATAAGATGATGAACTTAATCAATAAATATATGTGTTCTAACTGCCCCATCAATTGGCTATTCCCCTGTCTCTCTCCCACTCCTCAGATCTCCCCCTTCCCTGAGGCACAACAATATTGATATTGGGCCATTAATAACACTGCAATGGCCTGTAAGTGTCTAGTAAAAGGAAGAGTTGAATGTACTTCATTTTAAATCAAAAGCTAGAAATAATCAAGCTTAGTTATAAAGGCTGGTGGAAAGCTAAGGTAGGCCAAAAGCTAGGCCTCTTGCACAAAATCAAGGAATATTTTTGCAAATGAAAAGTTCTAGAAGGAAATGAAAAGTGCTACTCCAGCAAGCACACAAATGATAAGAAAGTGAAATAGTCTTATTACTGATGTGGAGAAAATGTCTATGGTCTAGATAGGAGATCAAATCAGCCACAACATTCTCTTAAGGCAAAGCCTAATCCAGAGCAAAACCTTAACTCTCTTCAGTTCTGAGAAGGCTGAGAGTGGTGAGGAAGCTGCAGAAGAAACATTGGAACTAGCAGAGTTTGAATCATTTAGTTGAAGGAAAGAAGCCAACTTCATAACATAAAAGCACAAGGTGAAGCAGCAAGTGCAGATGTAGAAGCTACAGCAAGTTATCCAGAAGATCTAGCTAAGATCATTAACAAAAGTGGCTACCCTCTGGCTACCCTAGGGCTTCCCTGGTGGCGCAGTGGTTGAGTCTGCCTGCCGATGCAGGGGACACGGGTTCGTGCCCCAGTCCGGGAAGATCCCACATGCCGCTGAGTGGCTGGGCCTGTGAGCCATGGCCGCTGAGCCTGCACGTCCGGAGCCTGTGCTCCGCAATGGGAGAGGTCACAACAGCGAGAAGCCCGTGTACTGCAAAAAAACAAAAAAACAAAACAAAACCAAAAAAAGTGGCTACCCTAAACAGCAGACTTCCAGTGTTGACAAAAGATCCTTATATTGGAAGATGATGCAATTTAGGACTTTCATAGCTAGAGAAGAGAAGTCAATGCCTGACTTTAAAGTTTCAGAGGACAAGCTGACTCTCTTGTTAGGGGCCGAAGCAGCTAGTGACTTGAAGTTGAAGCCAGTGCTCTTTTACCATTCCAAAAGTCCTAGGGCCCTTAAGAATCATGCTAAATATACTCTGCCTGTGCTTTATAAATGGAACAACAAAACCCAGATGACAGCACATCTCCTCTTTAAAACATGGATTACTGAATATTTTCAGCACAGTGTTGAGTCCTCTGCTCAGAAAGAAAAGGTTCCTTTCAAATATACTGCTCATTGACAAAGCACCTGGTCACCCAAGAGCTCTGATGGAGATGTGTAATGAGATTACTGTAGTTTTCATGCTTGCTAACATAACAACCATTCTTCATTCCAGAGATCAAAGAGTAATTGCAACATACAGCTCTTATTATTTAAGGAATACATTTTGTAAGGCTATGGCTGACTCAGATAGTGATCCCTCTGATGGAGCTAGGCAAAGTCTGTTGAAAATTTTCTGGAAAGGATTCACCATTCTAGACACCATTAAGAACATTTGTGATTCATGAGGAGAAGTAAAAATCTCAACATTAACAGGGATTTGAAAGAAATTGATTTTAGGTCTCATGGATGATTTTGAGGGGTTCAAGATTTCAGTGGAGGAAGGAACTGCAGATGTGGCGGAAATGGCAGAAGAACTTGAATTAGATGTGGACCCTGAAGGTCTGAATTCACTGCAGCAATCTCCTGATAGAACTAATGAGTGAGAAGTTGCTTCTTATGGATGAGCAAAGAAAGTGATTTCTTGAAATGGAAAGTACAGCTGGTGCAGATGCTGTGAAAATTGTTGAAATGAAAATAAAGGATTTAGAATATTACATAAACTTAGCTGATAAAGTGGCAGCAGAGTTTGAGCATATAGACTCCAATTTTCAATGAAGTTCTACTGAGAGTAAACTTCTATCGAACAACATTACATGTTACATAGAAATTATTCATGAAAGGAAGAGTCAGTTGATGTGCAGATTTCAGTGTTTTCTTATTTTAAGAAATTGTCACAGTCAACATAGTGTTAAGCAGCCACCACCCTGATCTATTAACAGTCTTTAACAAGGCAAGACCTACCACCAGCAAAAATATTATGACCCACTTAACATTCAGATTTATTAGCAATAAAGCACTTTTTAATCAAGGAAGGTACATTTTTATACACTTAATAGACTACCTTGTAGTGTAAACATAACTTTTATATACACTGAGAAACCAAAAAACTTGTGACTCATTTTATTGTGATTTTTGCTTTGTTGTGGTGGTCTGAAACCCAAACTACAATACCTCTGAAATATGCCTGTAATTAATTAAGCATATCAAGATAAGTTCATACTGGATTTAGGATGGGCTCTAAATCCAATGACAGATATTCTTATGACAAGAAGGATGGAAGGGGTTTATAGACACACAAAGGAAAAGGTGATGTGAAGAGAGACAGCAATTTGAGAGAAACCACAGCCAAGGAGCAGCATGCATTGTCAGTAGCCAACAGAATCTAGGAGAATCATGGAATGGATTTTTTCAAAAAATCTCAAAAGGAAATGGACCTTGACACACTTTGGTTTCAATCTTCTGGCTTCCAGAACTGTGAAAGAATAAATTTCAGTTGTTATAAACTACCAAGTTTGTGGTAATTTGTTATAGCAGCCCTAGGAATCTAATACAGAGTGCTTCTACCAGACCTTTCCCACTATTACAACTTTTATCCCACATGTCAAGGATACAGTTTGGATTTGTGCCACTGACAAAGTATTTTTATCCAATTATATATTTGAGGGATTGAAAAAATCATCAGTTGCCCCAGGATGCTGTCATCCTCTTGGGAAAGAATTGAGGAAATTATTAGCATGCACACTTACTGTGATGCTACAGCATTCTTCCTGTAAAGGACCCAGTCTCTTCATTAGTCAATTGATCAGGTCTAAAAATTCCAGGTCTAAAAGCTTGGCAAGTGATCATGATTGGAGTGAAGGCGATGGTCCTCATCCTTCTGATACTGATCCTCGAACTCTTCTTGTAGTATAGACAGGACAATGCCCTTTTTGGTGGCCTGTTTATCTCTATCACCATACTGATAGCTTTTCATGAGTTAAGACTGCCTGGCTGCCTCTCTAACTTCACTGTTCACTGTGATCATTGTGACTGCTTGACTTCTGATGACTGAGTGCCATTACCTAGTCTGTATTATTTTTGGACTTGATTACAATTAACATTATTGAACTCAGTTTTGTTACTGCCAACAGCCTGGCCCTCACAGTATGGCCACAATGAACATTTTATAACTTCAGTAAACAATCATGTGGTAGATTTTCCAGACTTACAAGCATATAAATCTTAATATATCCACTGCTCTAAGCCTTTGGATTCCTTCTTTCACTGTTTATCATGGCACTTTCAGCATATCACTTTTACTTCCTATAGGCCATCACTTTTTCCAAGTTTCTCCTGGAGTCTAAACCCAGGTATTAAATCCTGTCCTGAGAGAGTGCTCCAAAATTTAAAACGATGCTTCCTTATACAACTTTAAATTCTACTTTCCTTAATTCTTTCCTCAGCATACAGTTCCACATATCATCTCTCAGTTCCTGCAGGTAAATATTGGATAAGTCCTCCAGTTCTTTTGAGTTATACTATGCTTCCTCCCTTAGTCGATCCATCTTATACCTGGCTCTATACACGTGATTAACCCTAGTTATTGGCCTGTGGCCAAGAAGGGAGATAAGAGCAGATACTGACAGGGATGCAAGATGTTCTGAAGGGTAGAGGACAGTATAACATCCTCAAACAATGGAGAAGTACTATCCCTTCACAGAGAGGAGTAGGCTCAGGGGAATCTAGGAAATCAAGATTTTCACATACATTAACTATTTCTCTGTCATTCTGCTCTTTCTCAACTAGGGTCTTGATCTTCGAAAAATTTAAAACTAGGTTAGGAATTTAAGTAGAACGGGGAATATTTTATTTCAAAATGACACTGATTTTTTTTCCTTCTGCAAGAGATGGGAATTTCTTTATATGCTGCTAAGGATGCTCCTCTGGCTTTCTCACTTAGCCTTAATATGATGGTTTAGAGTCCTCATTCTGTATTATATTTGCCACAGAAAATATAATGCAGAAACAAACATGTACCTTCATTTATTCATAATTTCTGTTTTTCTCATATTTATCCAGTACCTGATATATTACAACCACTAGTAACTATTCTTCCAAAAGTATATGGTCCCAATCACCATGACTAAAAGTAGTAAAATATTCACAGTTATCACAGTCCGGGTATTATCTGTGTACAGTGGAGTATTAGGTAAGTCCCTTTTTTACTCATTACATTTTCCCTCAAGTATTTGAAAAGAAACCTTACTTTCTTTGTGTTTGTTAGAATTCATACACACACATATATATGTATAATATATAAATTTCAAATTAAAAAGATATATTTTGTTAAGAGTAGTGAGGAGATGGAAATATGAGTTTCTCAACGAAAGTTTAGCAACCATTATAGAGTTTGTACGAGTAACCTAGAAGTCCTTGACACTCTGGACTTTGTTCCAATTTGACATTGATCAACTATATTAATATTCTTTGGGCTTGTTTATTTAAAGAGCTACATATGTACTGTGTTTTTGATAAATCATAATATCATTGTTACATATTGCTGTATAACCAATCATTTTTTTAAACACCTTTATTGGAGTATAATTGTTTTACAATGGTGTGTTAGTTTCTGCTTTATAACAAAGTGAATCAGCTATACATATACACATATCCCCATATCTCCTCCCCCTTGTGTCTCCCTCCCACCCTCCCTATTCCACCCCTCTAGGTGGTCACAAAACACCGAGCTGATCTCCTTGTGCTATGTGGCTGCTTCCCACTAGCTATCTATTTTACATTTGGTAGTGTATATATGTGCATGCCACTCTCTCACTTCGTCCCAGCTTACCCTTCCCCCTCCTCATGTCCTCAAGTCCATTCTCTACGTCTGTGTCTTTATTCCTGTCCTGTTTCTAGGTTCTTCAGAACCATATATATGTATGTATGTATATATATACATATATATATATATAATTTTTTTTTGTTTAGATTCTATATATATGTATTAGCATACGGTATTTGTTTTTCTCTTTTTGACTTACTTCACTCTGTATGACAGACTAGGTCCATCCACCTCATTACAAATAACTCAATTTCATTTCTTTATATGGCTGAGTAATATTCCGTTGTCTATATGTGCCATATCTTCTTTACCCATTCATCTGTTGATGGACACTTAGGTGGCTTCCATGTCCTGGCTATTGTAAATAGGGCTTCAGTGAACATTGTGGTACGTGACTCTTTTTGAATTATGGTTTTCTCAGGGTATATGCCCAGTAGTGAGATTGCTGGGTCATATGGTAGTTCTATTTTTAGTTTTTAAGGAACCTCCATACTGTTTTCCATAGTGCCTGTATCCATTTATATTCCCACCAACAGTGCAAGAGGGTTCCCTTTTCTCCACATCCTCTCCAACATTTATTGTTTGTAGATTTTATTTTGATGGCCATTCTGACTTGTGTGAGGTGATACCTCATTGTAGTTTTGATTTGCATTCCTCTGATGATTAGTGATATTGAGCATCCTTTCATGTGTTTGTTGGAAATCTGTATATCTTCTTTGGAGAAATGTTTATTTAGGTCTTCTGCCCATTTTTGGATTGGGTTGTTTGTTTTTTTGATATTGAGCTGCATGAGCTGCTTGTATATTTTGGTGATTAATCCTTTGTCAGTTGCTTTGTTTGCAAATATTTTCTTCCATTCTGAGGGTTGTCTGTTTGTCTTGTTTATGGTTTACTTTGCTGTGCAAAAGCTTTGAAGTTTCATTAGGTCCCATTTTTTAATTTTTGTTTTTATCTCCGCTTCTCTAGGAGGTGGGCCAAAAAGGATCTTGCTGTGATTTATGTCATAGAGGGTTCAGCCTATGTTTGCCTCTAAGAGTTTTATAGTGTCTGGCCTTACATTTAGGTCTTTAATCAATTTTGAGTTTATTTTTGTGTGTGGTGTTAGGAAGTGTTCTAATTTAGATCAATGGAACAGGATAGAAAGCCCAGAGATAAACTCACATTCATATGGTCAACTTATTTTTGATAAAGGAAGCAAGAATATGCAATTGAGAAAAGACAGCCTCTTCAATAAGTGTTGCTGAGAAAACTGGACAGCTACATGGAAAAGAATGAAATTAGAACACTCCCTTACACTATACACAAAAATAACCAACCATTCTTAAACTTAGGGTTAAAACAGCACCATATTATTTACTCATGACCCTCTGGACCAGCAATTTGGTCTGGGGTCAGGGAAGTGTTATCTTTGGAGCTTCCCTGAGCTTACTCTTTAGTACAGAGTTAGCCATCAGCTTAGCTGGGGCAGAATGATACAAGAAGGCATCAGTCACATGGCTGGAGTTTGGCAGATTAGTAGGAAGCTTTGATTTTCACTTTCTTGTGGCCTTTCCAACAGACAAGCTTGGACTTTTTTGAGATGAGAGCAGAATTTTATAACACCTTGCATGTAAGTTCTAGGCCTAGGTTTAGAACTCACACAATGTCACTTCTGCTTCTTCTATTGAGTTTTAGAGCACGTCACTAGTCAAGTCCATATTCAAAGCATGGAGAAGTAGCTTCCACCTCCTGATAGGAGGAGATACAAAGCAAACATAGTCATCTTTAATGCACTACAGTAAGAAACTCATTAAATACAAAATCACCAAAGCTAGGTTCGTTTGATTTATTACAGGAAGGCTGTAGAATACTTTCACTGGACTTTATTACTGCTTCAGAACAGGGAAGTCAAAGGAAGATAGTTAGTGTGTTGGGGCCTGGTTAGTGATATCAAGGAAGACTTTGTAAAGAACAGGCTGTGACTTGACAAGGTTTATGACATAACTTTGGATTGCTGGACACGGTGAGCTGAAGTCTTGAATCTAGGTTATTAATATTATTATTATTATTTTCATTATTATTATTTGGCCAAATGTCCTATATTTATTCACATATGAGCTGTGTTTAATATAGTCATGATGGATATAGTGCATAACATCTGACAGCAGCAAGACCTTTTGGGGAACTGAATATCAACTACATTATATCATACAAATATCTATACACACAGAACATTTCTTTTTTAAAGTACATAACATTATTAAAATGTAAAATAAAATATATAAACACAAAAAAAGACAAGAAAACATATAATTCTTCCAGAGAACTACAAATGGAAGAGTCAGTAGAGTACCTCTGCTGCACTTCAATAAAGTGGAACTACCAAGAATAAACGTGTTTATTGAAATAAATGAACTAAACCCTGGTAGCTCAGTGCTTAATCTAACAGCCATTTGTAATACTCAGACTGCTGCATTGTCAAAGCAGTTGTTGAAGTCATGCACACCAACTCAAAGTACCAGGATATTTGGCAGTGGCATCCAGAACAGGAAATGCAAACTCTTCCAACACGAAAGGATTAAGTCAGTTGTGATATTTTTACTGTCAAGTGTCAAGAGCAATACTTGATACTGCTGATTGTTTCTCTAATATTGAATAAATTACATGACAAAACTTGCCTCTATAACTTTGCTTTAACTACATATTTGTAACTTTTACAGTAGTCCAGCCCTTTTATAACTTTATCTCCTGTGCTCTTTAAATCAGCCTTGCAAATTGGCCCAGAAAACAAGTCCCCGTTTTTCTTATATAATACCATTCTTCCCCATTCCTCAAGATTAAATTAAGAAAATCTGCATTCCTTACTGGATTATTAGTCTAAGTTTTTCTCCACCACTGGGGAAAAAAAAACAAAAAAAACAAAAAGCAACTACTTGTAATTCTGTTTTAAAAACTGTTTGGTGTGTGGATTAAAGACCTAAATGTAAGGCCAGACACTATAAAACTCTTAGAGGAAAACATAGGCAGAACACACTTTGACATAAATCACAGCAAGATCTTTTTTGACCCATGTCTTAGAGTAATGAAAATTACTCTAAGTAATGAAAACAAAAATAAACAAATGGAACTGAATGAAACTTCAAAGCTTTTCACAGCAAAGGAAACCATAAACAAGACAAAAAGACAACCCTCAGAATAGGAGAACATATTTGCAAATGAAACAACTGACAAAGGATAAATCTCCAAAATACACAAGCAGCTCATACAGCTCAATATCCAAAAAACAAACAACCTAATCAAAAAATGGGTGGAAGACCTAAATAGACATTTCTCCAAAGAAGACATACAGATGACCAACAAACACATGAAAAGATGCTCAACATCACTAATTATTAGAGAAGTGCAAATCGAAACTACAGTGAGGTATCACCTCACACCAGTCAGAATGGCCATCATCAAAAATTCTACAAAAAATAAATGCTGGAGAGGATGTGGAGAAAAGGGAACCTTCTTGTACTGTTGGTGGGAATGTAAATTGATATAGCCACTGTGGAGAATAGTATGGAGGTTCCTTAAAAAACTAAAAATAGAACTACCATGTGACCCAACAATCCCACTACTGGGCATATACCCTGAGAAAACCATTCAAAAAAACACATGCAGTGCAATGTTCATTGGGCACTATTTACAATAGCCAGGACATGGAAGCAACCTAAATGTCCATCTACAGATTAATGGATAAAGAAGATGTGGTACATATATATAATGGAATATTACTCAGCCATAAAAAGGAATGAAATTGGGTCATTTGTAGAGATGTGGGTGGACCTAGAGTCTGTCATACAGAGTGAAGTAAGTCAGAAAGAGAAAAGCAAATATCATATAATAATGCATATATGTGGAATCTAGAAAAATGGTACAGATGAACCGGTTTGCAAAGCAGAAATAGAGACACAGATATAGAGAACAAATGTATGGATACCAAGGGGGAAAGGGGTGGGGTGGGAGGAATTGGGAGGTTGGGATTAACACATACACATTATAGATACTATGTATAAGATAGATAACTGATGGGAACTTACTCTATAGCACAGGACACTCTACCTAATGAACTGTGGTAACCTAAATGGGAGGGAAGTCCAAAAGAGAAGGGATATATGCATGTGCATGGCTGATTCATTTTGTTGTGCAGTGGAGGCTAACATAACATTGTAAAGCAACCATACTTCAATAAAAATTAATGAAAAAAATAAAAGTAAAATAAAAACTGTTTGGTGTGGCCTAAAAAAAACTGTGAGCAGAAACTAACACAACATTGTAAAGCAACTATACTCCAATAAAAAGTATAAAATAAAATTAAAAAAAAAAAAAAGTTGTGAGGAACCTATCTCTGCAGCTGTGTTTCAAATGTGCACTTTTATACTTAGAGTAGGCACACTGAGGATAATGTTAAGGTAATGAAGCTTTCTTAATGTTATTGAGACCCATAATCACCTATAATTTATGTAGTAAATTTAAAAGTTAAAAAAACACATTCTAAATTAATTTCTAATTAATTCTAAAATTGTTCTAATTTACTTCTAAAAATTAAAAAGGGAATATCTTAACCTGTAATTAGTTAACAAACTAATATTTTTAATATTTGCAACATCCAAGATGGTTTATTTGAATTTAGGAACTTCCACTGTTATTAAGAACTCTGTTTTAAAGAAACAGTAAAAGAGGAAATTAACCCTAAAAAACTCAAAACATTTTCCATCAGATACTGATATAAACATGTAACAAAGATTATAAAATGTTTTTATTTAAATATATACAAACTCTTTTAAACTCAAATACTGTTTTTTTTTGTTTTTTTTTTGCGGTACGCGGGCCTCTCACTGTTTTGGCCTTTCCCGTTGCGGAGCACAGGCTCCGGACATGCAGGATCAGCGGCCACAGCCCACTGGCCCAGCCGTTCCGCGGCATGTGAATCTTCCCGGACCGGGGCACGAACCCATGTCCCCTGCATCGGCAGGCGGACTCTCAACCACTGCGCCACCAAGGAAGCCCTCAAATACTATTTTAAACTCATCAAGTACATATATAAGATGAAGAAGGCACATTGAAAGAGAATATACTGCAACAGCCTAGACCATACTGTTAACTCGAATAAGCTGCAATTTTTTTGCAACAAAAATGCCTTGCCTTTTTCATTTCAACATGGACAGAGATTTTCCTTATAGGCATGTGAAAATTAATAAAGAGCAACCTCATTTAAAATGGAGTCAGAGGTCAGAAGGGAGAGCTCTCACACAGTACCACTTGGTCAATAACAGGAAGGGCTCTCAATTACAGACCCCAACAAGAAGAGTCATCAACAGTTAAGAATTGTCAGTTACAGGTCTCAACAGGAAAGATGTACATTGCATCTCCTTCAGAAAATTGAACACCCCAGCAACTAAGCCGGTGAGAACATTTTCGCTCTGATTTCTCACTTTTGTACAATGGATTTTCCTTCAGAACAATCCCTCCTAACTTCTTCCTTTTTCTCTATAAAATGACATTCCTCTCCTTTGTTTATTGGACTTGCCTATGGCTTTTCCTATAGCCTGCTTGTCAGGAATTGCAATTCTTTGCTGTTCCCAGATAAACCCATTTTGCTGGTTAAATTCCTGGCTGTTTTATTTTTTAGGTTAACAGACAACTGTAGCTATTTCTCAGTTGAACTCATTATTTTGGATTTAATAAAGATCATATCATGTGTCCACATGTGAGTATTTAAGGCAGCGTCAGCTGCAAAATGTTTTGTGCACACTTCGCTTTATCTTTCTGACACTACACCATCAGATGATTTATCCTTGTGCCTAGGTTTGTTCTCTTGTGGGTTATCTTCCCCATACCCATTCTGTTTGGACACTGGCTGAGGTTACTTCAATTTGTTCACTATGAAGAGCTGCCTGAACAGAGAGACTTGGGACATATAACAGAGGCCACATTTGGGCACTGGTAAGAAGAATCATTCAACTTGTGTTCAGGTTGTTGTCATAGAACTGCAGGAGATTTTTCATTATGAAACTGCACACAGCACATTTGTGAACCTTAAAAATATTTCTCTTTAGCTTTTCCAGTGACTGGGTAATAGTTCCTTTGGGAGATATAAAGTCTAAACTGATTCTGAAACCAAGTAGGACCTTGGGGGGCTTTCCCCAGGATAGAGAACCCCATGACCCCTGCCTCTTCTTTGTAGAAAAACTGTTGGCCTCCTAGGCCTTCCTCGAGTCCCAAAGAAATTCAGTCAGAAAAGTGAGAAAATGCAGAAACAAAGGAAAACAGTCAAGTGAGACAAAACAATAATAGTTTAGACATAAAACAAATTCAAGGACTTTTAGTTCCTCCTCAAGGCTATAGATCATATCCTGAGACATATCCCTGAGTTGTTTTGCAAATATTAAAACCCTCACTGGGTGGAAAAAATTAACTGCATATTGACCACCAGCACAAAGACCCCACCCCAGACCAGTTGAAACCAAAAGGTTGATGAATGAGATTCCCAAAACATCACCCTGCTACCACACCAACAACTGATAAGAGAATTGTGCATGAGCTGATCACACACTCTGCGATCCTCTCCCTCATACTGTTTTTATTTTTCTTTTAAAAAAAATAAATTTATTTATTTATTTTTGGCTGCATTGAGTCTTTGTTGCTGCACGTGGGCTTTCTCTAGTTGTGGTGAGTGGGGGCTCCCCTTCGTTGTGGTGTGTGGGCTTCTCATTGCAGTGGCTTCTCCTGTTGCAGAGCACAGCCTCTAGGCACATGGGCTTCAGTAGTTGTGGCACGTGGGCTCAGTACTTATGGCTTGCAGGCTCTAGAGCACAGGCTCAGTTGTTGTGGTGCACGGGCTTAGCTGCTCCACGGCATGTGGGATCCTCCCAGACCAGAGCTCAAACCTGTGTCCCCTGCATTGGCAGGTGGATTCTTTTTTTTTTTTTTGGGTGTGATACGTGGGCCTCTCACTGTCGTGGCCTCTCCCGTTGCCGGACGCGCAAGCTCAGCGGCTATGGCTCACGGGCCCAGCCGCTCCGCGGCATGTGGGATCTTCCCGGACCGGGGCAAGAACCCGTATCCCCCGCATCGGCAGGCGGACTCTCAACCACTGCGCCACCAGGGAGGCCCGGCAGGTGGATTCTTAACCATTGCACAACCAGGGAAGTCCCATAATTTTTTAAAAAACTGTTTTCTGAAAGTCATTAGGGAGTTCAGGTCTTTTGAGCATTAGCTGTCTCTTCTCCTTGTTTGATGCCTTGCAATAAATGCTGTAGTCCACTTCACCACCAACTGGTGTCAGTAGATTAGCTTTTCTGCACATCAGGTGAATGAACCCAAGTTTTTTTCTGCAACAGTTTTTACATTTTCTCCTTTGGAGTGGGAAACTTGGCATCTTCTTTCATTTCTGTTTTCTTCTGATTTGTCACTTCTGTTGGTTATTTTTTTTTAGTCTCGTTACAACTTTTTAGAGCACTTATATGTAATTATGTATTAGAATGATAATTTATTTATTTAAAAATCTTCAACAACAATTATTTATAGATGTTATACACTGTGCTGTGCATTGTGATGACTGAGAGAGAGACAGTTCAGAAAGAATCCCTGCTTTTTTAAGTTTATAGTCTAAAAAAGAAGTTAGGAAAAGCAAACAGGCAAAAACCAAGGGAAAAATCATCATAAATGCTGTAAAAGAAACAAACAGGTTTGGAGAAGTGAGAACAATTTAGATAAAAATTGTTGAAGTGGAAGTTTAATATCTGTCACCTCCTCCCATAAATGACTTTAATTTCCATTAAAAGAGGTGTCAGTACCTAACAGACTGTCTATTTCACTGTAAGGTAAATAAGTTGAATGAGAAAAATGAATGAATGGATGACTTACATTTATTAAATGTCTACCAATTTCACTGAACTGAGTTTGTTGTGTATATTATCTCATTTTATCCTTATAGTGACCCTAAGCCATCCATATTTTATAGGTAATAACATCTTTATAGGTAATATGTATCTTGTCCAAAATCAGAGAACTTGTTACATGCTGGGCCATCTGATTCCAAAATGGAGATGTGTGGCCAAGGTAATTAATCATTAGAGGTAATGGTTCTATAAAATTAGACTTATTCAACACATAATAATATTCTTACTTCAGTCCTGTTCCATTTATTCTGTGCATTGAATTTTATTCACTTAAATTTTACATTTGAATGTAAGTAAATAATTGACTTTTATATGTATAATTTCTCCAAAATAAACTTTTAAAAAACACTCTTTAAATTTAGTCATCATCTCCATAAATATTCTGTTATTCAAAGATTATATTGTGAGTTAATCTCTAACAACTCATATATGAAATAAAATGGGAATGAGAGAGAAGAAAAAAATGGTTAGTATATACAAATAACACATACATGTAACAAGAAAAGAGAAAATATCAAAGATACTTTAGTCCTCATTTCTGTAAATTGGTTATTATGTCATAGTTGATATCTGTGGCTTTCTTCTTCAGTGCCCATCTCATACTTCCTTGTCTTCAGCCAGAAACTTCTCTGGGTTCTTTACCTGGAGGGGTGATCCAAATCTCCACTCCTACAAGGTGTGATTCTTTAACCATCTTGCCTTTTTTTGGTTGCTGTTAGTGTTCCATTAAGATTTGCAACTTGTTGTTGAAGCAAAAGAGGCATTCCAGAGAATCCCCTGAGTTCCAGCCATAGTCCTATTTATCTCCATTTTGTCGCAGCAGCTAAACTTCCTCTTGATAATCAGAATTAATCACTCCATACAATAGATTAAATTTTTCTCTTTTTTTTTTTTTTTGCCTTTTGGTTGAGAGGCATAAAAAGCCCCAAGTGACTAGGTGGTAGTCTCATCTTCCAATTCAGTGGAACCATTATTGAGTCCCCTGGTGGCAATCAAATAAGAAGAACAAACCTGACTCCATATTGGACCCATTCCTTTAGCTCTAACCTTTGTGCTCTGTTGCCTGTGCTTAGTCATATTGGCTCTGCCCCTTTGTAAAAGAGTGTTTCCTATAGCCTGGAATATACATAATAGCCCTTTCTCAAGGCTCTGCCTCCCAGGCTTGATCTTTAAAGGTATAAAACTTTTCATTCACATGGAGATAAAAAGTTGCAAAACAGAGAATAATATTTGTCTTTTTGTAGGTTTATAGGAATATTGTGACTAGACCTATGTGGACAGGTGCAAGAGAAAAGGATTATCACATCCCCTCTGGGTCTGGCCAGCACCAAGAAGTTTGCAACAACCAGCCACATCCCCTTCTCTTTCAGTATAAAAGAAACCTGAATTCTAGGTTGAGTAAGATGGTTCTTTGGGACACTAGTCCACCATCTCCTCAGTCCTTGCCCCAACACGTCATTTTTCAATTTGTTGGCCTTTTGTGTGGTGAACAGTACAAGTCTGGACTTGGTGACAGAAAGGTTCCCCATTGAGAACTGAGGTCAGTCGATGGAATGGGAAGCAACAATTCTGCAGGTGTAAGAGTATAATCCCACTTCTACTTCTTGATTCTGGCACCTATGTATGCTGGATATGGGGAGATATCACTATATAATAGTCTCTGAATCAAAACATACACTGCCTCCTATAAAACAAACAAAAAATATTTTCAGGGTGTTGCCTTCCAAGTGTTGCTATAACTCATCAGTGAGCCATTCCATCTTTCAATTAGGCTAGCTACTTCTGGGTGATGGGGCATATGTTAAAATCCATTGTAAACTCCATTCACTCTGTGCCTTTTCTATTCACTCTTTCCATGATGTCTTTAATGAGTGGAAGCTATTTGTTTTAATGTGCTTAAATTTATCATTTTTCTTTTTTTATGATTAGTGCTGTCATGGTCTCTAACATGTTTGCCATTGGGTCCGCATACAGCAGAACTGTTACAGGTGATTGTGTAGGTGTGGCTCTCTCCAGGTTCCTGGGAGGACTCCTACAGGGTCACTGAGTGGGTCCTTGGGCAGGCAGGACTAGCCCTGGACCACAGCTGAGTGAGGCTGGAACAGGGTCACAGAGCTGCTTTTAAGGTTCACAGCCAGGTCCAAGATCTGAAGGCCTGTCTCTGGGAGCATGAATAAGGGTGTGTCCTACCAGATCCCTGGGCAGGCATGACTGTGACTAGGAGGGATTGGAGCTGAATCAAAGGGGTTGCAGGACCTACAGTTAGGTTGAGGTCAGGGAACCTGCCTCCAGGGGCATAGATGGGCATGACTCCCACTGGGTCCCTGGGCTGGCAGGAGTACATATAGACCACAGCTGCAGCTAAGGTTGGTTAGTTGAGGGGCTGAAGCTAGGTTATAGGGCTGCTTCAGGATCCACAGTAGGGACCAAAGTTTGCAAACTTGAGGCACGGACAGGTGTGGCTCTGAGTCCTTTGGTGAATGATGCTAGTAGCAAGATGAAGGCCAATCAGGGCTCTTACCAAATCCATAGGAACATGGGGCTGTTTCCAGATCTGTAACTAGGATCATAGTTGGCCAGCCTACCACCAGGGTGCAGATCTACCAGACCTACCTTTTTAAATGCAGCTCTATTTACAATAGCCAGGACATGGAAGCAACCTAAGTGTCCATCAACAGATGAATGGATAAAGATGTGGTACATATATACAATGGAATATTACTCAGTCATAAAAAGAAACGAAATTGAGTTATTTGTAGTGGGGTGGATGGACCTAAAGTCTGTCATACAGAGTGAAGTAAGTCAGAAAGAGAAAAAGAAATACTGTATGCTAACACATATATATGGAATCTAAGAAAAAAAAAAAGGTCATGAAGAACCTAAGGGCAAGATGGGAATAAAGACACAGACCTACTAGAGAATGGACTTGAGGATATGGAGAAGGGGAAGGGTAAGCTATGACAAAGTGAGAGAGTGGCATGGACATATATACACTACCAAATATAAAATAGATAGCTAGTGGGAAGCAGCCGCATAGCACAGGGAGATCAGCTCGGTGCTTTGTGACCACCTAGAGGGGTGGGATAGGGAGGGTGGGAGGGAGGGAGACTCAAGAGGGAAGAGATATGGGAACATATGTATAACTGATTCACTTTGTTATAAAGCAGAAACTAGCACACCATTGTAAAGCAATTATACTCCAATAAAGCTGTTTAAAAAAAAAAAAACATGGTCCTCCACAGTCTTGGGCTCCATAGGGGTTTCACCATCTAGATCCCAAATCTCCCACAAAACACCCTTGTTTGTGGATGACTGCCAAATTATTGTTGCTGTGGGTGGATATGAGTGAGAGACATCCTATTCTGCCAACGTGTTGACATCCCTTGCCTAGCAGTGAGCATTCTGTTAACTGAAATTTGAACCAAGTCTCTAAGATAGGTCATTCCTAATATAGCATACAGTAGCCTATTCTATTCTGTATTGAGCAAACTATATCTCTAGCATCATGTTCACATTCTAAATTCTACAATCAAGATTTATGTTTAAAAGCAGAATTCACTGTAGATCATAATTTGCTGCAGCAAAGAACAGCTAGAGTGAGAATTTATTACAGATGAAAAATACAGGTGAAGATCTATAGGACTTTTATGAGGAAAATAATTGTTAGTGATTAAAGTTTGAAGCTTATCTACCATGAGGTGCTGTTATAGAATACATTTAGAGAAAAGCTACCAAATAGCATAGGTATATTTTTTTCTCAAGCAATTTTTGTGGTATTTGTGGTTTGAATAAAGAAGATTAATCTTGAAGTACATGATGACAATATTAGTTTCTGGGTATGGAGAAATGGTTTGAAAACAGATTTCTGTTTAAGACCTGTCAGGGTAGACAATTTTATTATTTTATTTTTCTTTTAAAGAGCAAAATTTTTACAACAATATAAATCCATTTATATCTCTGGACTTTAATGAATAAGGAATGTTTCAGATCCAGAAATGACCAACAGTGTGAAACGAATTACGAAAACTGAGGTTTTCAGATCTTTCTCCTGTGGTTTGGTATTGATATAATGTAATATATTATATTATTATAATTACTTTAAAACACTTAAGTATAAACCTTCTGGAATTATGCATATTTAAGTGTATATGTGTGTGTGAGTATGTGTGTGTGTATTTCTTTTCGTTGGTACCCTAACAGGTGTTACCTAACAAATGGCCTGTCCTTTATTAGACTACAACCCAGAGGAAAATCCTAAAGTCACTTTAATTTTTCATTTGAAGAGCTCGACGCGCAGGCTCAGCGGCCATGGCTCACGGGCCCAGCCTCTCCGCGGCAAGTGGGATCCTCCCGCACCGGGGCACGAGCCCGTGTCCCCTGCATCGGCAGGCAGACTCTCAACCACTGTGCCACCAGGGAAGCCCAACAATAAACTTTTGAGTAACTTTTTTTCTATGTATATACCTGAAGTTTAATAATTATGAAAGCACCTGGTTAGATTAGAAAAAGAAAATACAGTTTCTTATTCAAAACACAAAATCTCAGTTTTGTCTGGGTGCTAGACCTTACTAATAATTTTTTTAAAGTTATAGTAATTTAATTGTTTCATATTTTAATTGGCTAATACTATAACTTATTTTATCCCTTACAGATGTAAAGAAAGGGAAAGTGAACTCCCTGAAGATTTTTTAGGCTAGACAGTTCTTTCTGTCTCTCCATATTCTGCTGTTTTTATCTGGTTTCCAACTCCTTTTCTCACTCATGAATCTGTTGCTTCCTCTTTGCTCCAAAACATAGGTATAGTACCTTCAGGAAAATCAACATATACTGGTTATGATGGCCTTCCATTATTTATGCTGTTTTCAACAGACTGTGATACTTATTAATAGCAGTACTGCAGTCTCTCAACTGGAAAGATCATGAAATTTTATTTTTAACGTCACATAGATTCTTTGGTAACTGTTATGCATACCAGTAGATAAACCTCAAAGTTAATTTTAAAATCTTATATGGACAAGACAAAGAATGGTAAAATTATGACCAGGAGTCACTATTGCCCTCAGTTCTAAGAGTTATTTTTTAAAAAAAGAAAAAGGAAGGAAAAAAAAAGAAGGAAAAGAAATAGGGTTAATGAGAATAAATATATCAGAACCGTTTGGAAATTTGTTGGTTGAAAGTGTTTTAGCACACCACCTGTCCTGAGAATTTTGCATTAAGAGAGTCATACAATTTTGGCAGCTCTGAGGTGTTCTGTGTTCTCAAAATATAGGATTACCATCACTGTCTATTTTTTACCAAAAGGAAACTTTAGATTTTCTTTGGTAATTACAAATTATACTGATTCCAAGTTTTATGAGACATTTGAATCTACCGTGAAAATGCCTATTTCTGGTTTTCTGCTCCCCAAATCTTAACAATACAGGTAACTAACTGGTAATTACCATGTGATACAAACAAAGGCCTTTTCTTTTTTTCTATTTCAGTGAGGCCCTACATTTTTCATGATACTATTTAAGGATATTTAGCTTATGGATCTGTTTTAAGAAACTAATCTGCAAGGGATAATTGTATATAATGTTATTTTGATTTATTTAAAACTCATTTAAGAGAAGGATGCCTGGATGTATTTATCAGAATATATGGAAAACATTGCAAAGAAACGAAAGTCAGTTATATTATCCCATCCATTAGAAATAACCAGTATAACTAAACATAAAAAAAAAAAAATTCCAGTTTAGAATACTTTAGGATAGATTTCTTTCTTAAAGGCCCAAGAGGGTAACTTTGTGATATTTAAAGGGCTTAAATTTTAAGATGCAAGATAAATGGCCTTTTTAAACCAAGTATTTTATATAGAAAAAGCATTTATTTTTCATTTTAAAGCTATCAAATATGTATGATATCCATACTTTAGAAATGAGCAAAGATGCTTGCTGTGATACTGGATATTACAGCTCCTGCAGTCATTCTTTCCATTTTTAAGGGTGTATTCTAACAGTGGAAGCATCTGGCATGTCAGTGATTGTACTAATTCAGAAAAAAACCCATTAATATTAGTTTTCATTTTTTTGAACTTTAAGTTTTTGAGAAAAGGGTACAGTTGGAGGTTATCACCCACAAATACATTTAAATGGGTAATTCTTACTTTGAATTCAAAGTAATCTTATTAATTTCTATTTTAAATACATAGTTATATATTTAGTTACATTGCCAGTTTTTAAAGTTCTCAATTTCAGTGAGAGAAAGTATACTAAAATGTTTAAATAGCTACATTCATTCTTACCTTTTAACATTTCAGCAACCACTCTGGCTTACAGAACTTGCATTCTGGTTCCATGTTATGACATATGACCCTTGGTTTAAAAAAAAAAAAAAAACCTTCCATTTTGTTAAACTATTTTACCAAGTGGAATGAACCAGCCAGCACATCTAATGTACTTATCTACTTATCATTGGTGACTCTGTTACCTTCTAACTACTGAACCAGTCTCTCCTGATGTATAAATGATTCCCTGGGAGCCTTTGGAAGCTGTATTAACTCTTTCAGTCTTTTATTTTATCTCTTATTATTTTTTTTCTCATTCTTAATCTAAATAGAAGGCAGTTATCTAGTTTAGTGGCTATTACTTTGAAGATTCTCAGATCATGTTTTAGTTTCTTTTAGCTTTGTAGCCCCTGAGAAATACATTACTTTATAATGTAATGGCAATTTGTACTAGTATACCACACAGAGAGAATTATTCTTATTATTTGATGAATGAACAATCTTAAAATTATAATATTGTAACTGAAAGGACTTTGAGATTTAAGGAACTGATGAAAAGAATTAGAAACTTTTGTGTAGTACTTACTCTATTTTCAGTCATCTGCAAAATGTGAAGTTATAGCTTTGGAATATAGATCCAAGTGAGGGAAAAAACTAGTAAAATTCATATCTGGAAAGTACCCAAAGTTGCTAAAAGGTAGTAAATGTGGTTTTCAGTGTAAGTTATTGACATAAAATGATTTATTTATAATATATTTATATTTTGAAAGTTACTGAGAGAAACATACATACAAACTAGATTTTCTTTTCTGAATCAGTGGAACAGAATTGGGGGGGGGCTTTATTACAGTAACCATGTCTATGAAGAATAGTTACAGCTAACCCTACTCCTATAGGCTTTAAGCTCAAATTATCAAAATTTAAATTAAGTTAATCTTTATTTTGCCTATACCCATTTTTTTCTTTCAGTGTCATTTTTGCTTGACAAAATGTTGGTGACATAGTGTATTTTTATTTGGTAGGTCCTTAGCAAGAATAATTTGCCAAAAGCAATAATGGCTCAGATTAACAATGAAGTGGAATTGAACCAATTTCCAGGTTCTACTAAGCAGCAGACATTCTATGGGTATTTCATTTTTAGATTATAAATATGTTAAGATTTATTAATGGAGAGTTAAGCCTATGTCAGATTATGGGAGGAAGACTGTTAGTGACATCATAGTTGTACTTTCTTTTTCTAACTTCATACTCAACTAATACAGTTAGATATTTCTACTACATCATAGTGATTATATTTTTATGGTAAAAAAGTAATATTTCCATATCTTTATAAATTTTCTCTGCAGAGATGTCAGGCGATGATGTTATTGGCATCTCGATTTGGCAGTATCCAAAAAATGAGACTGCCTTAAAGTATATGTGCTACTTCGGTTACGTATCTCTCTCTGCCTAGGGGCCAGGCCAGTTCCAACGAATACCAACATTCTCGTACATAATAGTTTATAAAGAATTTAAGCGTTCAGACAGTTGGTTGAAAACAGAAAACTTAACAAAAATTTTTTTAAAGTAAAATTTTTAAATTTCAGTTTGAAGTGCCTGGTTTATAAAATCAGATTCTTTGATTATTATCTTTCTCTTTTAAACTGACTAATTTTGCTGATTAAACTTAAAGTCCTAGGCTCAATTGTGATCATTTATTGATAAAATTGCTTCTTGATGATTTGAGGTCCTACAGTGTCATGACGTTTATTAAGTTGTCCTTGTTTTCCCAAATACTGGTCTAACCATATCCAGACATCACTATTCAATTAAATAAGTTAAGAAATCATCCTGTAAATGAATGTTTAAGTTACTAAATTATATCATCTGCTGAGGAAGTATCAATCTTCCCTACATTAAGAGGTGCTGTCATCTCCTCAAAACACATGCTGTTTCCTTGGTATTAGCGGAGACTGTGTTCATTTAAAGATGGGAAGCCTTTCATACAGTTCCTAGAAACACTTGTTTTTTCTAGAAAGAAACTTTTCTATGATTAGTTTATAATTATGTTTTCCCTAAGTGCTTTCTTTTATTTCAGTTATCAATTTAATTTTCAAGTTGACAAATGCTATGTAAAGTCTCTCATACTGAGACTGGTCCATTAAATTATTGAAAGTTGCACTGCTCTTCATCTTTCAGGTGTCTGAAGTGAATGCCATCAGGTGTTTGGAAGGAGTAAGATCATAAACTTTATTCATTTTCCTTACACAGAGCTATGGCTTCTAATGCTTATATTTCAAGTTTTTTTTTTTTTTTAAAGACAACAACCCCTAATAGAGTAAAATTTGCATTATCTTAATGGCAGTATGCGTTTCAGGACACCTAGGAGCCTCACCTGGGCACCCTATTCCCGTCCAGAACCCTGAGTACCCCCAGGCACCCCTGGGCCTGATAAGCAACATCCAGGCCCGTAGCCCTTCGGAGCCACTCTGTGTATGCCGAGTGTAAGGCAACACACTGAAATCTTTCTTGGGAGAGCTTGAAAACCCCAGCACTCCCAGAGGTTCACGAACACCGTTCTGGCAGGTCCACCATGCCATGGAAATCTGACTCATTGCCCTAATCTGAGCTGCACTGAGAAAAACACTCGGCTTGGCATTCCATCTAGGACCTCTTGCCTGAATTCACCCTGCCTCCGGGAGAAAGTCGGCTTGCGTTCCGACTGCATCTAAAGCCCAGTTCTTCGTGTAACTCTGCAGGCTTTTGAAGAACCACAGGCCCGTAGGCCTAGCTAGGGCGTTCCTTCGTTGAGGCATTCCAGGTCCCAATAATGTATTTGATATTTTCTGTTGTTGCTGGTGCTTCCTGTTGCATCAAGATTGTCTG